>NC_054057.1:86114218-86264613 GCF_017639655.2 Falco naumanni | reverse complement strand
AGCTCCGCACACAGTTCAGCCAAGACACAGCCCCATCTCAGTACAGTTCTAAGCTAAGCTTTGGACCTGTACTAGTGAAGTCTGACCTCAGCCATTTCATCTTACTCTCATTTCGTTCCCTGACCACGGCGCTGTCACTAGTGTAGTGCAACTAATGTGAAAACTTCACCCCTTCCTTGGAAACATGCACTCACAAAGGAGAAACATCTCCATCTTGCATAGCAAAAGCCAGAACCCCAGCTGTGCACTCTAACATTAAATTTTATGTCAATGCACATCTAAAATTCAAGATCCCTGAAGACCTTTTAAAAGAAAATCCTCCTTGGAACAATTTGCATTGAAGTAAAGAGTGAGGATTTAACAAGTAATGGAGAATTACATACACTCGGCTCTCAACTTTTTATTCTACTTCTAATCATAACATACTATCTTAAATTCTGAGATAAGAGATGCAATATAGAATCCGGGGGCAGGCATGGGTATGAACTAAGTTATTTGCTTACTCCATGTTTACAGGTAATGGGGAAAAAACCTAGGAATTTAATTCAACCTTTGGTATGGAGAGAAGACAATCACTAAAGTTAGCCAGAAAGTTTACTGTAAGAGGAAAAAAAAAAGCTCTGACTTAAAAGAGGCTTCTAATTCTAGCCATACAGTTGGCCTGCAAAGAGTGCAGAAGCAAGGCTCTCTGGAACAATCCCTAAGGAAACATTTGCTTTGGCTCCAAATAGGGCAGTTTTGTGCATCAAGAGTCAAATAAGATCAGCTGCTTCTCAACCCTTTCTATTTAATGACCCCATTGATAGCCAAAAGGTAAACAGACACATTTCTGTCTTTTCTGCATGTTCCTTGCTGGGAATCCAGATTGCTGCTCCGAGAGATATCCGACAGCTATGGAGGTGACAATGGGGAGTCAGATTCTCCCTGGACAGTTACATCATTTTCACACACTACACCTGGATTTTTACTCTACAGAGAGATGTGGTCATCTGTTGCAACTCATGCAATCTTTGCAGCTTTTCTGCAGCTCTGCTCAGCTCCCCACTTGGTACCTCATTTGACCAGTATCTCAGGACAGGCATGGGGCCATCAAACTGTCTTCTGAATATCTGAGGCTACTTGACACAATAGTAAGGCAGAAGAGAAGAAAGAGGACGGGAAAGCCTGTAAAAGAGCATCATCTTTTCCAAAGCCTCTGTTGGAACAGAGATAATAAATCACTACATTAAATCAGACTTCCACTGGAAAAAAAAAAAAAAAAAACAAACCCAAACAAAACACATCCTTGGGGTATCTCATACAGAAGCACCATCAGGAACTACTGCTCTAGGAGAGTACACCCTTGCTCAGAAAGGGTCAGAAACAGCAAAGCTGTCAACACCACAAATCTGTTGAAGCAGCTTTGGTCTCATTCTAAGCCAGGAGAAAAGATGTCCTTAATTTTAAAGAAGGATAAAATAACAAGTTGACCTTGCTGGTTTCTTTCTAGTCCCACCAGCACAGCTGCAACCTGCAGAGAGAGGGAGACCTGCCATTTCTGGAGCTGAGCCAGGACCAAGGATGCTAAGCGAGGCCAGCTGGCTTGTGGTGGCATGCACAGGTCACCAAGGCACCTAGAAAGGGGCTCAAACAGAAGGAGCCATAGAGGAAAGCCCTTGGTACACCAGCGCTCAAGGAGATTTAGGCTGAGGACAAAGCTGCCACAAAATCTCAGCTCTCCTGGAGCTGCCTGGCCGCTGGCCCTGCAGGTGTGCTCCACCCAGGACAGGCAGCACCTCCATCCATCCATCTCTCCATCCATCCCTGAGACTCCCCACAGCCCCAGCTCAGCTAGGAAGAACCAAAGCAATCCAGCATACCCTGGATGCAACCAGAGCGCTGCACTGCCAAAACCAGGGAGGAGAAGGGGCCAGCTCCTGTTTGCCGGCACGGAACCTCCCACGCCTGAGCTGTGCCGATCCACGGGGAGGGACTCCACGTAAAACTGCCACAATGTGCTCATTGAAACACGCCACGCTACGTCTAAAGCCAAATTTATACCCGAATAACAATAAATAAAGCTGAGAAGTTATTACTGCTCGGCTAATTTCAGAACAGCACTAACCCCGAGGCTGACAACCGCTCCAGGATTTGCATGGCGAAGCACCTCTTCACCTTTCAAAGATAAATAGTCCAACGCGACCGGTGCTTTGCACTGTGAAAGCTCTTGCATGGCTGTTTCACAGTTCATTCCCTGAAGTGAGGAGTGTTTTTAATAACTGTTACCTGACAGGAATAAGAGCAAAGAGCAAAACCTGTGGCAATACCAGTTGATCCCATTTGGCCTAACAGCTTGTTGTTATTTCCAGACTCTGGAGTTCTTTAAAATTCATAGGGACAGCCTGCAGTTTTAATAGAGGCTACCAAAATCCATCCTAAGATGTATCAAAAAAAGCACACTTCCTGGAGGGGAATAGGAAACAGTCAGCATTTACAAAGATCTCTCCAGGATTTTTTTTTTTTTTTTTTTTTTAAGATCTTGCTTTGAAGTAGACGCTACCAAAGAATAAGGCTTCCAGAGCTCAGCAATATTTAATATACTTCTACGGCAATGGATGACAATGTTGTTGTTTCAGCTATATTATAACAAAAATATTGTGGTTTTCCTGTATTCTAACAAAAGTTAATTCAAGATTTACATCTTATTCATCTTATTCAGAAGTAGCCCTTAAGCCAAAAACAAGGAAGAGAGAGACCCTACTGCGTACAAAGGACTTCAGTAATCCTCATAGGGTGGCTATCCAGTTGGGACATGAAGACAGACCAAAGAAAGATAAAACACCCCTCACGAAAAGCAGGTTTTCTACAACCACCAGTGAGAGTGGAAAACGCATACAGACGATGAGTAACTCAAGTTAAAACTAAGATGGGTGTCCTCACTAACCTAACAAAGGTCTGGATTCCCGTTGTAAAGTCCAGCTGGTTAAAATATCCACATCCAATGTGAAAGTATTATCTAAACCACACCAGAGTGGAAACAATTCTCCATGCTCCTCTGCTTCTCCACTGGGTGAAGAAGCACCATCTCAATGATGCTACACACACTGGCACAGTTTGTTCACCTACAACTAATTAAAACAATCCATTGGCAAACAAGGAGACATGCAATGCCCTGAAGGAGAAGGGAGAGACCTGCTCAGTCATCCCTTTTGCAAGCCTCCATAATGCACAGACACAAACGGACTTTAACTATTCTTGTCCCTTCTATTAGAGTAGCCAAATTTCTGACTGCCTAGTGACAACTTGGGAATACAAATCCCCTTTCCATCCACACGACGACACAGCATCCTTCTCCACCCACCCATCCAACAGCATGAGCACCTGGCTGAAGGGATGAGAAGACATGACCAAATAGTCTGCTTTAAGACATCATGACATGGTAGCACTTCCCAGAAAATCAGAAGTACACTACCAGTTTTCCTAATATTCCCACAGTGAGGAACATTTTCTACCACGATTTCCAACTTGCCATTTAGACTCTGCCTGTGGGTTGCGGTACTTAATGCTGAAAAAAAACCCAACCTGTGCAAAGCATGAATCAACATTCCAGACCCCCAAGGGAGTAATAGCTGCACCTCAAACCAGCGGAAAAGCAGATGATATGAGTAAGAGGCTCTTGACATTCATACAAATCACCAGTGGAAAAGGAACTGGAATTTGGGAGGAACCAGTTCACTCCCAGGGGATGTCCTTCAGCCCTTGCTTCACTTGGTTGCCTCAGCCTTATTTAACGACTTATCCTTAATGTCACCCTCCAAATGATGCTGTTGGTACTTACATCACCCTTCCATCAAGTCTCCTTCAATCCTGATTTACAGAAATTAAATGAGTTTTCCTTTCCTTAAAGGCATACGAGCGGAAGGAAATTCAGTGAAGGCAGAGAACGGAGACAATCAGATCTTAAACATTTGACAGAGAAAGATAGAGAAAACAAGCTAGAGTAATGTAAAAGCTACATACCCACAAATGCATCAATAAATTACTACTGCAGATTTTTTCTCTTTTTTATTCACTTACCAAAGGAATACCTGCAAAACAAAATGAAGAAAAAGCAAAAAAAATTAAAATCTCAGTTGATAATTGCAGGAACTTATGTCTCATATTAGTTTTATTTCAAACTTTACACATTTTGAGTTTCAAAACATACCTGTCAAGGAGTACGGGAACATGCCTGAACCATGTAACATGCAACTCAAAGGTACTAAATGGTAAATTGCTGCTACCTGGAAATGCAAGAGCAGCAAATTCCCTCATTTCTGGGCAAATTAAACTGTTATTTAGCACTTCAAGCAATTGGCCACCCTTCATTCAATAAATATGCTAAAGCAGCACACCCAGAAGAGACAGCACAGTCCCAATCACAGCAGATACTGGGCTTCACAAAGAGCTGCTCCCCACCATCCCTCTGGCTTGAGAAACTCCTCTGAGCGAGCGATCTAAACGATAGCACAGCTTAAGCAGGTTCCGCTGCAAAATTACTCATTTATGGTTTCCAAAGCACGGTAAATACTTCCCAGGCAGAAGGCAACAACTGAACTTATTAAAAACACAAAGCTTAACGCGTACTTCTGCGCTGACAAAACCCACACTGTCAAAAAGCGAAGTTACTTCTCGGTGACAGACTATTCATTGGGGTTTTTTCCCCCTTTTGAGCACAGAGAAGTCTGCCCCCATGCCGTCTGCCATCTCAGGGCTGTGCACTAACGCTCATCCACCCTCAGCATCTCAGGAAAAGTGATACTCACTATATCATTTTCATGTGAATTTTTGCCACAATCTGGTGCATCATTTAACTTGCTTCTTTAACTGGTCTTACTGAAATTACCTTTAGCCTTAGCTACAATACAGTGATTTTCTCTAAGAGTATCAGTTCCGATTAGAAGTAAAACCCAAAGGTTAACAAGTTTTAAGACACTGTTCTTCAACAGACAGCTTGTGTTTACTCCCATTATGGCTTCATTCACAAATTAGGGCTTTATTATTTGTATCTGCAGCATATTGTATTACACTAACAAAACAAACAAAAAAATCAGAACTCCAAAACAAAAAAATGCCCTAGGCTTTTAAAAGTTTTCAGAAAGATTTGCTCCTACTGAAAATGTGCTGAATAGGTGTGCAAATTTCATATTCATACACATGCAGTTCGAATAGTTCTAAAATCCATCAATCTAAATATTTTACCACATATTTAACAACAATTTCATCCAGGGCTACTGACGTATAGAGACCAATAACTTTAAAATGCACAATAAGTTTTAACTTTCTTAATAAAAGTGGCTCTTTATAAAGATATCTGTCATTACGGGCAACCTAACTTTGCTATTCTCCACCACAGTTGTGGTGCAGTTAAACACAAACTTGTAGGAATTATTCTTATTTCTTGGCAGAAGTTAAGAACCCCCCGAGGTTCATTTAAAACACACACACACAGACACACACAAAATGAGGAATTAATAAAATATTGTATTCTTCTGAACCACATTAAGTCTTCTGACGTGTGTCTGTTGCTGATTACATCAATCTAGGCCCCATAACTTGTCATGTGATGACAAGCAAACACTTGTGAATTTATTTCTCTGAAGAAGCCTGCGATACAAATGCCAAGGAAACCAAACCAAATGGCCCACTCCAAATACATAAAAGCAGCAGGGCTTCTTGAAGGGATTTTTTTTTTTTTTTTTTTAATAGGTACAAACAGGCAGGTACCCAATTCCCGCAGACTTCAGGTTGACGTTTGGAACCCAATTACCATTTTCCTTTTCAAGGTCCTCTTCCTTGCTTATACAGAGTAAACAGAAGTGTTTGTAAATTTATTTTTTTTCCTACTGCCTGCCTTGGCACGTGAAACACTACCAACAGATAACGACAAGTAAAAACATGGATTTGATTCTGCAGGTTTAGGGTTTTTTGGCAAACTTCAACAGAATAACTTTTGATCTGCACATTGTCAAAACCAGAAATTTTGAAGATTCAAACTATATTCCATTCAGATTTTCTAAATCAAATTAAAATGTGATGTCACTTCTGTTTTCTGGTTGAAGAAACAAAGTAATTAGCCGTGACTTGTCATCAGAGGCAAACTTCACATCACAGTCTTTACAAAGACTGTAAATATCAGCTGGGAATCATAAACATCATCAGATACTTGCGTTAAATTGTTTTCACCACATTGTCACGCTGACTAATTCTAGCTCAAGTATATTCCTCGAAAGCAAAATTCGATAGCAAAACACAGTTTAAACTACATTAAATGACATCACTCCTGAAGAAAACACTTCCCACTGTCAGTGCCCGTGGTGGAGGCAGCATGAAGCTGAGCTGGGGCCGAAGACACAGCTCTGCAAGAGCTCCCCACATCTCCGAACTGTGCACAGGCACCACTCTGCAAACCAACAGGGAGCTCCCAAACCAACGCAGCAAAAAACACCGCCTCTTCTGTATAACAGCTTTTTTTTTCCTGTGTGCAAATGCAAAATGATTGTTTCTATTTGCTCAAGGAGGAGGAAAAGCAGATTGGCCAGACTTGTCCAACAAATTCATATTCCTTCTCTGCTCACCTACCCCATAGCTACACAGATTATTTAATGCAACAGTTGTCTGGGACAGGGACTCCTCTCGTAAATCTGTAAAAAACAACAAAATTCTAAATAGTCTATTAAGAAATAGTACTAGAACATAGACAGGAACTGTTATCTTTACATCTATCGATGCTTACTAGGAAAATACATCTGTATTTATAATCTAAAAGGAGAAAAAAACCCAGTCCTACCCACCACTCACACCCCAGCAGTGCCAAACACCGCAAGGCCCTTCTAACAAAACTGATTTCCACAAGCAGGGTAATTCCCTGCTTCACCCCTAATCTGCAGATGGTGTTAACAGCTCCTCTCACTGTTCTCCATGGAGAACATCCTCTATGGAAAGTGAACCCAGATGTCACCTTCCCTCTCCATTATGAATCTCTCTCAATCTCCCAGCTGTGTAACTTAGGATGGGGGAAAAGGTATTTGGGTAGTACAGATACGTTTTCTATTCCCCATCAGGATGTGGCTCCAAAATCTGCTGTAACAAGGTTTCCACAGCAGCACCTCTCTGCAATGGAAACCAGGTAGAAGCTCTACGGTGAGGTATCCCTTCCCTGTGAAGGATGGAAATGTGACATTAACTGGTCTTCCCTCCGATACCCAGCCGGGAAGCAGGGGACCACCTCCCCAGGAGATGGTAGCAGCCTCAGACCAGAGCGCGCAATCAAATGGACACACAACTGGCAGAGCGAAGAGCTTCCTTCCAAAATTTCAGTAACAGGGAAAGCTGGATAAGCTGCCTGATGTAAATCCAGGCATGGTATGAGGGGAGAACAAAAGGGCTAAATCATGGAAGTACAGCAAACGTGGAAAATCCACCTGCCCCAAGACAGGTCTGACTGTGAGAATCACCGCTGACAGATGCCTGTCTAAGCAGTAACAGACTCCACCTTCCTCTCCAGGTATTCAGCCCAGTGTTCCTCCGTGCGTACGTTTAGAAGGCTTTTCCTTATGTCTAACCTGTGTTTTCCTCCACCACGTAAACCAACAGCTCCTTGTCCTAGCCACGTGGAGACAGCAAATACAGAGAACAGAAGAGAGGGTGGAAACTAGCTGCTTTCACGCACTTGAAGATCTTCGTCTCCTTTCCCTGCTTTCCTTTCTCTCAATTAATCAAATTCATCTCCTTCAGCTTTTCACTACCACTTTCTTCCCCACCACCGAGGCTTGTGCGTCTTCTCTGCCTGGCATGGGGCTGTAGCCACTTCCAGTGCAACGTGACAAAGACACAAGATGCTGGCTGACACCTCCCCAGCTCCAAGAGGTGGAAAACCTCATTCACTGCTGCCTTGCACACGACGGTCCTAAAAGTTAGTGGTTTACGTGCCTGAAAGCTTGTTTGGTGAGCCACAACATATCAACTAAATTAAAGCTGTGAACATTTAGGACAAACAAACATCTTTTCAACGTATATATACGTACAGTACCTGGCACCTGGGGATCTATTTCCTCCACACACTGCCTAAAAACAAAGCAGCCAGTTGGCAAACATCACTTGCAAGAGACCAAGAGTCCATCAAAATGAGATGACAGAATTAGTCTAGTGCACCATTAATTTCAGAACATCATTAACGTAAAAGCGTGGGGGTAAGAAACATTTTTGACAGCTGGTTTCAGTTGCTGCCAAGCCTTTAGTATTGCACAGCGGTTGTGGGGGGGAGGAAATAAGCTAGAATGGTAGTAAATGAAACCACTTGTCTGGTTTCTGGATTCACTTTATTGTGGTCACAGATCTCTAAAAACTGGGATTCTGTGCTCTGTAATTACAACGTCCACAATTTAAATGGAAGGAGCAGGGATAACAAAACAAAAAAAGTGTGCTTGAGGATAAGGCTTACTCCACAGTTTGCACATGGTGCTGGGAAAGGTGCCTGAGCAGAGCTGGAGCCAAGCAGTGGACAAGGAATGGGACGGCCGCCCTCCTGGAGCAACGCCGGGCGCTCACACCCATGTCCCGTCCTGCGCAGCCGCAACACGGTCGGGCACCGCACCATGGCTCTGCCCGCAGCCGAGCAAGCGGCAGCTCCCAGGCAGCAAGCCATCGAAGCACCACTTTATTTTCCCCTTGCAAGGCAGGGAACCAAGCTTGGTTAAAAGACCAAATTTGAATCACCCAGCTAAGCCCCAGCACTCACCAACTGTTCTGTCCATGCTCATTTCCAAAGCTAAAAATCATTACAAACCCTGGCTTATGCAACTGCAGAATTCACAAAACTCAAGTGAAGTCTGCTTTGGTGAAGTCCTTCCAGTGCCAAACCCAGATGGTGAAATAGCAGCCTCAGTAACCCTGCTCTGAGCTGCTCCTTAAAAGCTGGCTGCTGAGAACGGCAGCAGCAGCAGGGAGGCGACGGCAGCAGCACCGCAGCTCCCCTGCCCCGCTTTGCCCCACCGCAGCCCAGCAGGAGCCGCGCCAGGCTGCCCGACCTGCTGCAACCGCCGCATTTCCCTCGGAGAAACAAACTTGAAAAGCATGCACACTGCAAGTGGAAACAGACACTGATGAAAATAAAGGGGTCAGCATCAGCTTGGAGACATTCAAGCTCTAGAACAAGAGGTCAGTCCCACTACAGCATTTCGGCAGGCGGGCACGCACAGCAAGGCAGCCCAAAGCGAGTACTGCAATCCTGCTTTTTCAGGACCAGCAGCAGAAAGGTTTTCTATTTCTGCTGCCAGCATGCTGGCAGGTAAAATTCCAGGAAAATGGCACTGCAGTAATTCCATTCCTTGATTTATTTTTTTAAAATACATTAATTGCATGAATTAATCTCTCTCCAAAGGCTGGCTCCCCACTGCCAACCACTTTGCAGACTCAGTGCGATTCTCCATGAAATGAAGAGGTCTGCAGCAAGGCTGCGGGTTTCAGTGAGAGCACAATCACTTCCTCTCCCCTAAGTGCATAAAGACATGAGTTACCCTAATGCAAGTTTCCACGTACTTTCTACCCCAGACCCTTTGCCCAAGAGAGCCCGCTTACTTTTGCGGTCACTTGCCCCCCCTTCTCCAGGACAGAGCTGCTGTTCACCCAGACAGACCTGGAACATTTCTCCAGTAACACGGCTCAGCCCTGCAAACAACTCTGGTTGTGCAGTAAGCCCAGCCCGGAGATGAGCCGGCACACCACTGGTAGCAAACACTGTTCTCAAGAATAGATTTTGGGATTAAGACCCTTAGGGAAGTTAGTAAACACAGATCCCACCACGGCTTGGACCCTTCCCTAAGCCCTGATTGCTTTTCAGCTCTACCAATCACTGTATTAACGTTCTTTCCAACCACAGCTGCTTGAGAAGTTAGATGAGTTCAATAAAATGAACATGTGCTGGACTAGACTGGGTGCATGAAGCTATTTGGCAAGTTACAGTTTAAAAACAAACAAAACAAAAAAATCATGAAAAAGCCATTATTCTTTCTTTTCCTAAATCTTTCAGCTGTGGAATCAATACCCAAGTCTACATGCTGGCTACAGCTGGCAATTGGATGTGCCAGATAATAAGCAATTAAAAAAATATTTGTCTTTGTCTCTGGCAAAGCCCTGTGGTACATCAGCCATTGTGTAGCCACGGCACCAACCACATCATCTTCTGATAATTACTTTGCTCTTACTTGCTTATTGGCTGTGATCTGCAGAAATGATTGGAAGGTAGAGACTGACTGTGCTCAGGAAAAGGTGTGGTGTTCCTCACCTGTATACACAGCTCCCTGTGCAACGGCTTTACCCATATCCCATTCCAGTTGCCACTGACGTTTTAACATGGTGTTCCCGTGAAACCAAATTAGGGGAAGCAGGAAGGAGGTGAAAGAATATCGCTACGTGCCTTCTGCTGATGTTTGCTGTGCTATCAAAGCATTATGCTCTACGACGTTAGGTCATTTTGTCAGGCTTTCTGCAAAGTAGCAGACACACCCCAATGCCTTTCTGTGCTTTCCTGATACTATGTACGGGTACCAGTCCCGATATTTAGACAGAATCGATTACTGGGATTAATGTGATAAAAGGTTATGAACCAGGAGTCAGAGGGCAATTCCACAGTGCATATTTAACAGATGGAACATGTGCTGGGGCAGGAGGAGTGCTGGCCAGCAATGCGATGGTCATGGGAGCAGCAGCCAGCATCCTAACACCCACTGCGGTATGGACGTAATGCTACAGCCCCTGCACACACCTTAAGGGGACCCTCGGCACAATGCTGGTTTCTACTGTAGACAAAGACATCACCTCTCCTACATATGGTGAATTAATTTTTATAGGCCTCTGGATATCTTACAGCAGATGAAAAACAAAAAAAAATCCTCCAAAGATGCTACTGTTAAGTAAGGCAAAGCCAGTAATTACAGTAAGTCAAAACAATACATGCCAGCAGCCAATGTAGAACATTTAAATTCCTCTTTAACTTCCCTCTTTTAAAACCTATTTACATTTCTACAAGCATTCACATTATTCAGATGACACTAATCTCAGCAGCATTACTTGCTACAGAATCAATAGCCCCAGCAGTAATGCTGACATCTCCGTGCTGCAGCTGCTCAAGAAACCCCCGCACACCATTTTACCAAAGCCCCTTCTCCTGTTTTTGGTATTGCGTTTCAATGGCAAGTTAGACTTGCCGTGGGTCAGTTCTTCTCTAGGAATGTATTCACAGAAGCAGGCAACAACCAGAGCCGGGGCATCCTGAGACGCCACCGAAGCATCCCTTGGCAGCCCTTACAGCTTTTGGGAGCTCTTCTACCAGCTCACACAGATCTTCTGAAACGTACAACATAGCTGGACCTGGCTTCTTCAATCAGGTTCATCTCTGCCTGCCTTTTCAGACCTCTCCACACTTACAGTCTAATGCACATTTTTTGGAGCAGATGGGGCAGGAGCACACTCAAGGCTCCCTGGGCATCCTACACGAAATTGTGTTCTTTGCTTCTATTTGCCCCTTAAAAAAAATCAGCCTAAATTAATGGCATACCACCCACTGCCACCTGCATTTAACTCAACTGCCTCAACCAAGACAAATAACCTCACACTGCAGAGCACATTTACAGGTCTCAGGGGCTAGGGAAGGCCAGCCAGCTACAGCATCACCCTGCTCCTTCCCAGCCATGCCAGGCGAGTAGATGGCAAGGGGCTGGCCCCTCTCAAGGACTGCTGCTAAACCAAAAGCCAGCCTAGGGCAGGGAAGGGAAACCTTACACATGCTGCAGGGGGAAATGCTAAATTATTCATTTCTGACATCAGCGATGATTAAATTTTAATCTCTCAAACAAAAATATGGTTCTCATTAGCCTCATTAGTTCCCAGTTGTACTGCAAGGCAACAGTGTCACATGGTATTAATCTTTGTTTTCATTAATATGTCATATCAACTGCTCACGGCTGCTCACAGCATTCTTTGAAACCGATATGCTCTCTCTCTTCTATGCAAGTAGGAAGTGCCAAAAAGCAGCTTCCTCGACAGGAAGGATGACCCCCTGAGATCCTTCAACTTTTGGTTTACGTTTCTAGAGATAATCTTTTCTTTCTGGGGAAAGAGGGAGGGCAGTTCAGAGTAAAAGGGATGCAAGGCTGCAATCCACAATAACAAAGAAATTCCTGAGGTTTATTGCCAAGGCCAGGGCCAGATAAAGGAATAAGATATTCTAAGTTTTCTTGTTGTTGTTGTCATTGGGATATTTTGGAGAGCTAGAAAAATAAAGCCAGGTTGCAAAAAGGGTTCTCAGTAAGTGGGTTATTTGCAAAGCCCCCAGCAAACTTCAAATGACTCCAATTTAGCATACGCATCAAGTTAATGCAACTCATCTAGAAGTCTAGATATTATTTTTTAAAATACACAAAATTGTACACTGGACTCAGGCACAGCATTAATTTTTGCTTGTGCTTCAAACTTTAATATCTGTAAAGCTGATATCAATTAAGTCTCACAATCCCTCAGCACAAGGTTGTATTACTTCCAGACAGGCAGATAAAGCAAGATACAGACTGATGGAAAGACCTTGCCAAGGTCACACAGTTAAGCCCAACACATCCATTCCTGCCCACACCATGAGGTCTCTCAGAACTTCCCAAGCAAACCAAGCATACTGATGAAACCCCAGGCACACAAGTTCCTATTGCCTACATGCACAGCTCCTGGTCTTTCAGAGCTTGCTTGGAGGCAGTCAAAAAGGTCTTACCGAATTAGCCATGCTACTTAATAAAACATGCATTAGCTCAAATGCACCCGTGTGGATACATTAATTCACCCTTGATCTGTCTCTGGTCTGCTGGAAGCTCGAAGGGTGATTCTTCCATCTGTATGTTGTGTGTCAGACTAGGGCTCTCCTTGTCATAAAATGACGATCTCTGGAAGTGCTGTGCCCTCGTCATAAGAGGGTCACAAACCAGTACAATTGAAAATGGGAATGATGTTTTGCCAAATCTAGCCACAATTCACACACTGGCTGTTTTACAAGCTGGAATAAGAAACTGAGAAGAGATCTGTCTCTAACCTTTACCAAATAGGATGACACTAGACAAAACCCCCGGGTGCTTTAGACTGAAAAATCAAAGCTGTAGAATATAAGAGGAAAGAAAGTAGGGAAGAAGTCCATTTAATGGCTACTAATGCCCTCCTGGAGAGTGAAAACACAGCCCTGAGAATCTGATCAGCCCCTCAGCATTTAACAGACTTCAGCCTGAACCAGTCACCAGTTCATCCACTAGCACACAGAAGACTGTGATTAAAGTCCTGCATAGGTCAAATAGTTTTTAATGAGACATATAAGGCACAAAACCTCCATGACATACAAGTCTTTCTTCGTTCTCTGTTGTAAATGATCTTCTGAGGACAATAATGTAATTGCAATCAAATTAAATGCCTCAGAGACATGCTTTCATGCCCTGCAGCATACCTGTCCCTCCAATAAGTCCTTAATACTAAAGTTAAAAGCTATTAATAATGTTCAATCAGCTAAATATGAAAAACCACCAAGCATTTGGGGCCAGAAAGACAGAGGTACATCCTCCCCTCTGTGTTCTAGAAAAGCACTGCAGCATCTCCAACTTTTTGGAAACCACCTGGGCACACAGGCTTCGAAGGGCACACAAGCACAGCTCAGACGGCACTCGCCCCCAGTCCCCGGGGCTGTACGGTGGTAAAGTACTGTTCAGTTTCATATGCCTTGCAGAAAAAAAGGTGTGCTGCTTAGTCTTATTTTACCCTAAATACCTGTTAGCAGTAGCCCCACCAATGTTTTCCACACGGGAAGAACACACTGAAAAGAACATTGTAGCCACTTCATGCTATAACATTTTATTTATTGGCTTGTTTAACCTATTCCCTTGAGCTCCTGTAACTCTACCAGAATCTTAGCCATGACAGAAAAAAAGGCAATAGGATTTAAAAAAACCACAATTCCAGCTTTTGTATCAAGCGCCTTACAAACTGTACTCTCTAACAGTGGGCAATATGCTTTGTAAAATGAAACAACATAATAACCAAGGGAAAGGAAGAGTTTTCAGTTGACATTTGAAAATGCCAGGGGGGGTGGTTCAGTGAGGAAACAACAGAAGAAGAAACAGGAGATCAGTGGCAGAGTAGTTTAAAAGTTTGTTTATATAAGAAAATGTAATAGCTCTCCGGAGACACCTTACTGTGGGATAAAAGTGATTTTATTCCAGAATTACAAATTCACTTTAGAAGTGCATTAGTTATTCTAGTACAGAAATGATTTAACTTCTGCCGGAATGCCTCTCCCGGAGAGCTTGTCCTAACAAAGGGCCCCTACTGCCGATGGTCCATTGCTGCAGACGTACGTCCCAGCAGAAACCATAGGGAATAAAACCACAAATGGAGGTTTCATGAGGTCACCTGCAACAAGTATTTTTACTTTTAAACAAAGGGGCAGCTTTCCCCATTCTTATTTAAATGCACGACAATCCATTATATTAATATTCAGAAGGGAGGAAGTGGGGAGGAAGGCAAAGCCATTTGTGCGGGACCTGTGGAGCTGCGCTGTTCTTCCAATGACCGAGCCTAGACAAGCAGGATTTGCAGTCTGCAAAATGGATGCTGAAGTATGAGGAACTCCCACAAAATCTTTTTAAGCATCTTTAGCTTCATTAAATAGCTTTCATTATACTCAAGTTGGGACTACCTTTTACTATTTCACTGAAATCAGCCATAGTCTGCAAAAATTACAAGAAAAATCAAGGTTAAAAGTTAATGTCATGATTAAGTGTTCACCCAGCCGACGGGCGAGACATTAAACATTCTTTTGCACTGGCAGATTTTTAGATTCTTGACAGTCTCCTCCTACTTCAAGAGAAAAAGTTCAAAATGGAAGAGGAGGGGTGGAAATCCAGTATTTTCAGACAGACACACTGAGCTTTTGATGCAAGTGTGGCACAATAATATGCGTGCCCCATGACCAAGAGAACGTGTCCAGGTTTGGTCTGAGCAGACCCTGAGTACCACAACTCTTTTGGGAACAGAGTGCTCAGAATTACAAAAGCTCCCTGGTACATTCCACTTTCAAATTCAACAAAGGCAACCTTGGCACCGCATTTCACAGGTACCAAAATCAAGATGTTTTTCTCTGAAAGCTAGCCTAGTTTTGAGAACCACCAAAGTGCATCTTATTTCAGACAGCCCACCTGCTCTTTGGCAGAGCCAAGAGAAACTGGCAAAGTCAAGAATTCGGGGCCAGGACAACATCCTGGCCCCAGTTCTCAGGATTTTAGGTTACCGAAGTAATCCCTTATCCCGCAAAATCCATTACAAACAGCTCACATCAGCCTGTTCCAGGAGCAGCTTTCTTAAGGGTTGTAACACCCTCAAAGACCTTCAGCTGGTCCCTTGCCGAGCTGTCACAGCAGGCTCAGCTGTCCCCAGGCACAGTGTGGAGTGTCCCCTAGCTCACAGGTGGAGGCTGGCAGTACCAGGGCAGGCAGGCAACATGTCCTGCCCTTCAAAGGAGACAGTTTGCTCTTCTAAAGCTTCCTCTGACTCTGAGCCCAAGCCAGCTGGACAGCAGTTGAAAGACTCGCTCCTTCAGCAGCACCCACTATCTGGAGTCTCCAGCCCAAAACAAATAGAAACATTTAAAATTAAAATAGAAAAAGAAAAGGCGATAAAAGGAATAAATTGTTCCTCAGTGGCCTAAAGAAGAGAGCTCTATTCCTCCTTATCACTCCGTATCTTCCTTGAACTGGCTTCCCAGGCAACTACTGCAAAGGATTTTGCTGGATCGGGTCAGGCCGTGGGTCCGTGCCCGGCCCAGCCGTGCCAGCTCGCAGGAGTCTGTGCCTGCCGGCTGAAGAGGAGCTTTGAGAAAGGCTGTACGGTAACGACAAAACAATGCAGCCACAGGAGGAATTTCTTCCTCATTTCAGATGCCTTTTTGCTGAGCTATCTTGGTAACTGATGAGTGATGCCTGACAACACTGTCCTTTCCCCCTTTATAAGATCATCTGTGGTCTTCAACAGATGCTTTGGAGAAGAATCAGAACTCATCCAAACCTCTCAATCTGCCCAAATCTCAGAGTAAGACAAAGTTAACGGACCATCTAACCCCACCTACAAACCAGCATGTAAAGGGAGCTTTAAAGCCAGCCTTAGTTTTAAGGACAATGCTGCCACCCATCCACCCACCATCAACAGCAGAATTCATGAGACTTCTGGTACTCTCAGCTCATCCCTCGTACCACCACCATTCCCTGGAGGATGGTGAGAAATGAGTTAATCCCCTCCCTTGCTTTTTCCCTCTGTTTACTTGCAGTGTCACACTGTACGCACATTGAATGTCACACTGTATGCACAATAATAATACGGTATGACCACCCAGTGACCCATTTCAGAGGATCTAATGAAAAATGCAGCCACAGCTGAATGAACTGTACTGCTGCGTTGCTTTGATTCTCTTCCCCCACCCCTTTACAAGAAGGACCTAATTTCCTGTTTAATATATTTGATGCCACAATGGAGGAGAAATGAAGTTGAGGCAATGCCTCCTATCCCCCCCTCTTTTCTCTCTTACCCCTTCTGCAGAAGAACCTGACCCATTCCTTTGGTGTGTTATTGCTGTGTGCCAGGAGTCACCTGTCTGTGCCAGAGTAAATTTTAAACTACTAGCAGAGTAGGAAAAAACACAGCCTTATCTCAAATATCAAGAGTCAATTCCTTTCAACCACAGCATCCACAAAAGGCAAACTCTGGGCTCTGCTTGCATTCCTGCTGGCCAGCTCATTGCCTTCAGAGCTGCAAAGAGACCCAACACTTGGCCGTGAGCTTCTAACCCTGCTCAGGAAGAGGCGTTTGGACATGGTCTGCTGGACACTGGTGGTGGCTCGGTGCAGCCGTGGAAGAAGGCTCCCCTCCCTCTGCCTGGCCCTTTGCTTCTCCCTTGAAGACTTGAAAGATGACAGAACAGCCACTCAGAGCTCAACGGGCACAACCGGATTTCTTCTGGCAAAACCTCAAGAATTCTGCAGACCGTCACCCCTCCAGCACCAGCAGAGAAGACATCACACCTCTGCCTTCAGTCTGTCCGTACCAGGAATAGCAACTGGGAGCAGAGGACCAGCACAGAACATGACACAGAGAACACATTTCCAGCTAGCCCTCTTTAAAATCAAAACTGTAACAACATTGTAGCACCACTATAGCACCAGCACACTGAACACTCCAGAGTGCCCTGTGGGCACTAACGAAGACAGTCTGCCATGCTAATGTCTTGGTGCACTGCTCCAGGAGCAAGCCAGATCAAACCTTCAGCCCCAAGAGTCACTGCAGGTCCAGCTTTCAGCTACAAAACCTCCGGAGCTTGAGGGGGAGGTTGTTAGGGTTCCATCCCACCCACCCCCTGCCCCAAAGAGAAACACAAACAGAAGGAAGTCCAGGAACACATCCAGATTTTGCTGCTACAATGACACAAGCTCCTGTATCTCTGGAAGTGAAAGCAGGACTATGCTTGAATTCTTGCCCTGTAACATAAAACATCTAGAAAAATAGATGAGCGATTTTGGAATAACTTGGGAACTGGCAATGGAAAACTATCCACCAAGTTATTTTTAAAATTTTGTGGCTTTGTTTCATAGCCTTAAGTTCATGCTGAGTTAAGAACTCAGAGAATAGAGCTTTTCAGAAAACTAAAGCTGTTATCCTTCACCCACTTACATACCATCTGGAGTAGGATAGGAATGAATGGGACTGGACAAGATGCAAGTCTGCCCAAGTGCATGCAAATCCTTAAAATTAAATTCACTGAGCCCATCTATGGGGAAGCTGTCCTTGTCATGTGTCGTAGAGCCAGAAGATTTGGGAAGAATATCCCAGTGACACAGCTTATCATGTTCATAGCTTGGGCACCTCTTCATGGTATAGCCTTTTACCTCCCCAAAGTTACCACACCATCTCGGCTACAGGAAGAGAGGTACTTGAAGAGGTGAACTAATGAAATTTGGGGTTCTAAGGGCCCATCCTCTTTTAACCAATGTGTTTGGGGCCCTAACACGTGTGAGGACCACCTAAAGCCTTTCCTTTTGCATCACAGCTTTTCCCTGCAGCAAGGCAATATGCAGTCGCTACTTTTCCTTTATTTTTTCCCCACCAGTTTCATGTACTTATCTTGAGTGTTTCAGCTCTCTTCTGGATAGAACTGAAAATTGAGAAACTATCTCAAAGGTAATTATTAGGAGGATTCCCTTGCGACAGCCATGAGGGAAAGTACTCCACAGCAGGGACCGTGTGTAGCATGGCATGTTATGCAGCCAATTTGCCTCTCAGAGAGGACAAAAGAAATCAGGGCAGATATACCAGGTAAAAGAGAGAGCTGGGGCATGCCCATACTTCATTTCTGCCAAATGCTTTCCTTCTCACATTCTTACATCGCTCCTTACCAGAGTACCAACCTCAAATGGTGACAGAAAGTCAATGTGTACAATGAACAGCAAGAGATTACAGAGAAAAACAAAACAGGGAGATTGTTAACCTACCAGATCTGTCCAACATTGACCAACGAGAGGTAGAGAACCCACAGGGCAGACATGAGGACCATGTTTGCACATCCAGTTATCAATACAAAGGCTGAAGTTGCCAGGCCAAAGAGGGAGAGGTAGTCCAAGGTGCTGTCCATGTCTGACCAATCCAGAAACCAGATGATTGTTGGTGCATAGCTCAGAGCATCCAGGTTTATCTTCCCTTTGAAATACTTTTTGACATTCTGCAGGTACAGTTTACAAGGGAGCAGCCCCTTCTCCCCTATTAGCTGCTTGTTTTGATGATACGCCACCAGGAATGCCACAACTAGAGGAAAACAAGGAGAGGGGAAACAGTATTAGAAATCATCCAGGCAGAAGTTACGTATTTTGAGTTCAGAGTTACAGAAGTATATTCATGCCTCAGAAAGGAATTTATTCACAAGCCCTCATCTTCATTAAAATACAACACAGTCATTTCTATTAACCATGATGCAGAAGGCAGAGGAATTCTATAAATACGGTCTCTGCCTTCACACCAGGAAATGGCACAGAGTCTGTTTTAAGATAATTTTCTCCTCAACAGCTGTAAGGGACATGCCACTTGCTTCAGGCACACTCAACAATACACTTCTGGGAAAAGCTCCCTGTAACAGAGAGCCCTGACCCAATGCTGAAACAGAAGGCGCAGCCCAGCTCTGCCAGACTCTGCGTGACCCTAGGTTAGTCACATCAGCTATTCATCTCCTAATGCAGATGAGGAAAACAGCTTAATTGCACTGCGGAGCACAAGGGAAAGTAACACATTAATTTCAAGGCTTTCGGACAGAATATCCTTTCTACAAAAAGCATTTGGAAAGGGGACACCGGGAAGCCCTCAGCTCCCGCACAGATACCGTGGAGCACGGCTGAAGCAGCCAGAAGAGCACATACAACTGCCCTCAGCTCTGCAGCAGCAAAGACACAGTTGTACTTTCTGACCCTTGGTATTTAAGTTCCACAAAATATTTTGCAGTGTCAATAGACTACAGCTCCAGCATGGATTTTGTTATTGATGGTGATTTACAATGTCTGCTGCTCCCAGTATAAATAACCCACAGAGCAAACTGTGCCTGCAAGGTTACGCTTTGGCTTCATTTTCACATAAACACTATCTGTGCGTCTATCAAGCACTGGAAGTTTATCCATATATTGAAAACACTTAATATTTCAAAATATTGATAACAAGACAGCTAACTCACACACTATTAAAGAGGCATTCAAAGGACACCTGAATTCTTTTGGCAGCGTGATGGTTAACAGTTATCCACTGCAACTGCAAAAGACAGCAGTTATGCTATGAGTTGGCCTTCTGGATCCTCTCACATCCTGGTATGTTGGAAATATAAAGTCTTAATATTTTCCTGTCCTCTAAATTGCTACTTTTTATATGTCACTATAGCTCTCTCATTTATAGTGTCTATGCTCTTACACTGGACAATCTTAGAACAGCCAGATGCTTTTTTTAACAGCACATAAGCAATTTAATTACAGATTACAGACCTAGAATTTGATGTTCTACAGAGAAAGTTGGTCAGTTTCTAGGGATTATCTCATATTTTAGGAATCTCCTCCAGTTACCAGTTTGCAGTTTGTAACTGCAGTAATCTCCTTTTCTCAGAAAAAAAAATTATGAAGGCCAACATTTCCTGATTAGGCTCCATCCCTTTTGCTCCCAGCAGCTAACTTACCCATCTTTCAAACATTATCCAAACACCAGCCACGTCACACACAGCAACACCAGAGGTCTTGCAAAAGGCCAGTTTGTTTCCCCCCAATCCTCCCTGGTTAATGATCAAATCTGTTTCCTTCCTTATCTGAATACTGTCATTCTGCAAACAAGAATTCTGGTGTTCATCTGGTTGGTGTCTCTCACTGGGAATGCTGGTGGAAAGTCTGTGTGAAACTATACCCCAGTTCAGGCCCGGATTCCCATTTCTTTGAAGTTTGACTAGCAATCAAATGTCTGCAGCCCCAGGGAATAGAAATAAATGTCCCATTCCCCCCAGACACATACAAAGGTCTCCAGTGGATTTCAGTTAATCCACTTAACACTTACTCCATCTCTTTGCACATGCTGTGTATTTTGCTCTTATTTGAAAAACCACTAAACCTCACAATCCAACGCGAATCGGAGGTCACTGGGAGGGGTTCCCATTGATTTCAACAGACCCTGAATCACAGCGCTAACACAATAAAGTTGGGGGTTTAATTGGCTGCATCTCTTCCCATTTGTCTTTTGTACAGCGAAGGATTTTACAAACTAATAAAAGACATGGAGAATATTTACTCAGTTATGGATGGGGGAGGGAGGGGACAAGAGAAAAACTGATCACAACACTAAAGAATCAGTTTTGGACCGCAAATTAAGTGTTTTATATTTTAGAGTAGTCATATTTTTCTACCAACGCTTGGTTCAGCACAACTGTGTAATCAGAAAGCCTGACACGTGAAACTGGCAGAAATATAATGCTTGGGAGCCTCAGACAACTTAATATCTTCATTTTTGGTTTAAAAAAACCCCGAAAAACAAAAAACCAACTCTGCCTTAAAACTCCATGGCTTGATTTCCCTTGATTAGCACTGCAATTTGCTGCACAGTTTTCCAAAAGTGCTAATCAAATTCACCTCTAAATGCTATAGAAATTGCTGCCCCAACCCGTAACTGCTAAGCAGGTTTTTTTTTTCTAAAAAAATCTAAATTAGACCCCTGCACAGTATGCAAGATAAACAAGGAAAGGGTAAATTAGGAGAAACAAACTATAGCAATTGCAGAAAAGTACACATTGTATGTACAAAATACTGCACAGCCTTTTTAAGTCTGAAAGCAGCAAGGACTGCATTATAGGCTGGCAAGAACTGAACATCTAAAGATTTCCCAGTTTGGGCTCCAAAGTGGTTTTCTCCCGGAACATCAATCTCTCACAAGACGCTGCACTGCTGATATTTCTCCATTACCATTTCACAACTAAATCCCACCGGCAACAGCCCTGCTTTATGAAGAACTCATCTAACCCAAACAAATCCTGACCGTTTCACCTAGGTTTGGATCCAGCACCCTCTCAGGCCATGGGGGCCAGTCCAAGCGCTGGTGATCGCTCGCTCACACTGGGCAGCCTTCCCGGGATGTGCTGCTCCATCCTGGACCCAGCTCCCCCTCCTGGACACTGCCCAAGCTGAGCTGCCGTCTCCACCACGCCATGCTCCCTCTCCACTCACCTCCAGCATCTTTTGGAGCACCTTTGAAGGGCACATCCCTAAGGCAGCACCCACTTCTCAGGCCCCCCCCACCAAACCATCCAGATCTACCCTCCCAAGGCACCAGCTAAGCCTTCAGGAAGCTTCACCCTGTAGGCAGCAGTTCCTGTGTTACCAGAAACTAAAGACAGATTCTGCAAAGGATTTCAGCAACACAGGAGATGCACAGATCCAGGGGAAAAAAAGGGAAGTTATTTATCAGCTTGTCATTGCTTCCTCTCCCTGAACCCCTCTCAAGAAACGGTATCCTTAAATTGACCGTAACACAGACCCTGCTCCCTCCTCCACGAACCTTCCCTTTGACCTTTGCTTAGTTTGATGGGGGGAGACCTTTTTGGCCCCCAAAGCCTGTGTTTTTCTTCTTCTTCCTTAACCCCTATTCTGAAACCTGGCTCCCTTTGGCCTTGTATTTGGGGTTTTTCCACTCTACATCTTCCCACTCCCTCCAGGTAAACATGGTCAAACAAGTTTGCTTCCACCTCGGGCACTGGCTGGCATGCTCGCTGCACTGCCAGAGCATGGGGCAAGGTTAACAGCTCCTCGTTTGTCCTGTACCTTCCTCCTGGCAAGACAGTGGCAAAGCAGTTCCATTACATGAACCAGTTAGTAAGTCAGCCTATGCTGGGGGGAGCCAACCTACACAGCATTCTTCATTCAACCATGCCACGGGGCCCAAGGCACGGATGGAGTCTGCCCAAGCAATGGCACTGCATCTGCCTTAGCCTCTCCAAATGCTCTGTAAAGCTGTGCCCTTGGGTGTCCGCAAGGCTCATGCCAGCCCAGAGTTGTTCCTATCTCTGGCAGAAAAGAGAGAAGGGTCTTACCCACAGGGATGCTGAAATGGCAAAAGAGAGTCTGAGTGGGCAACCACTGGGCACTGCTGTTAGCCAGGCAAGTGGGCAGAGTCTCTGCCACCAACTGAGCTGCACGACTCTACATCCTGCTCAGAAGTTGCCTTCCTCCTCAGCAAACCTGACTCTGGGATTTGCAAACTTTGGGCAATGCATTCATCAGCATCTCCTGTCAGTTCAGGATTTATTTTTCCACCAAGAACAGCAAACACTTGCATTCCTGCGCACCAAGCAACTTGCCCCCACCAGCTCCTGAGTTACCTCCAGCTCAGGCATGCACTGCACTGAGGAGTCCACAGCAGATTCCCCCAGGATGGAGTGAGATGATGCAGGGCCTGATCCGGAGTCACCCTCTCCTTCCAGCCCCCTTAAGCAGGCCAGACCCCACAGAATGACTCTCACTTTCTGGCACCAACTTACCAAATGAGAACATAACTGAGAAAGGCACTTTTTCAGAGTTCAGAATATGCTTTGCTGAGCAGGACGCAGAAGCCGATGTTTGCCTGCAGCTATCCTTTCCAGCATTGCAGATGGAATGATGCGAGGCCACAGCTGGGCTCCTAACCCTGGGACATGCCCTGCAGCTCCCTGCACAGCTCTGCACACCTCCAAGTCTCCAGACCCAGCATAAAACCCCATCACTCTGTCCATCACCCCTGCGACTGCCTGGACTTTTTTGAAGTTCTTCTTGAATTTGGGTGCTTTCAGCCCCTGCCAGTCTCCCCTGCTCCACCTGAAGCACTCTGCCATTCTTCAGACTATTTGCTCCTTTGTGGATTGAAAAAACTGAGCCTCCTGTGACTCCGGTGCTCCCTCCCACTCAGGAGGCAGACGGAGCCTTTGACAGCTCACATGGGAGCATGCTCCTCTACCTGCTGCGAGCTGATCTTTACATAAGTAAGACATGTAAATTGTCATCAACTGCTAATAGACCTTCACTACTTATTCTCACCTCAGAAGGTGCTTTACTGTACTTTTCCATTAACTTCCCCCCCCTCCACCTTCTTCCCCTCCCAGCCTCCTCTCTCCTCCCAAACTGAACGCGTTCCTTGTTCAAACCCACATGCTACCAATAAACACAACCCAAGCGTGCAACACAAGAGTCACCCATCTGAAATTATTTGGTCTATCCATATTGCCCTGTCACCCCAGTTCCTTTCCCTTGGTCCAGGCTCAGCCTGTCATGGTAGGAGAATGAGAGAATCCCATTCTTCATGCTCTGTAAAGATTTAAAGACGTGAAATCCAAAACTTTCCGGTCATATGGCTTTCTCTCTCCCCCCATTAAAAGAAGTCTTAACTTTTACTTAAAGCCCAAACCACAAGAAGAAATGAACCAAGAGCAAAGAGCTTTGCATGAAAACCAAACTACATTTTGCACACACACAAAAATTCTGCCTGGAGCTATATATCAAGTGCACCTTTGACCCAACACGGCGTTCAAAAAGGCCCTATGTTGGATGCTGGCAAGCTGAGGCTGTACTACTGAAAAGAAGAAGGGGGAGAATATTCATGGTATTTTCATTATTATCAGAGAAATGAATCAACTAAGTTTTCAATTGATAAATTCCCCTGCAAAGTTTTGCAACACAGAAGAAACAACACCATGGCACTCAGCAAAGAGCCAAGGTGAAACCAAGCACCCCCTTTTCATCGTGCAACCTTACAGCCACAAATAAACACACAACAAAGCAGTCTGTTCTTACCACTTTTTTGTTTTACTGCCATCCACAGCAAAGCTCAAGAGTTTGGGGTTGTTGCTTTGGGGGCTTTTTAAGTGCTTATCTCCCCATTGCCTCTTTGTTTGAAATAACATGAAAGCAAATAGAAAGGCTGGGCTGTGGCACTGCTGAAAAGCTTCCCTGTAGGACCCAGGTTGTTCAAAAGCACACCAGTGGGCAGTTCAGCCTGCAGCTGGAGGATGACCTGAGATCCCTCTGCTCTGGACATGCAGCAAACTGGGAGATAAGATTCCTCCTCGGTTCTTTTACCATTTCCCTTAAACTATCACTGCTTGCTATGAATTTATCTTCCCACAGTGAAAGTGCTTTGTTCGGGACCAAACGCAGTTCTGTCTCACTTACACGGCTCTTTCGTGCAGAGTTAACCGGAGGGCATGTAGCTTACTAAGAGGACACAGTGCTAAAGTACTGCTGTTGCTGTACAGCCTTGCTAACAAGCACTGCGCTGAAATAAAACCTTTCAGTGCAGAAAAAGCATCAGAAGATGTACTATAATCCTGACTAGGCAAGCTGAAAGCTACCAGGAGCCTTCTAATGTAACTGAGGAAAAAGAAAGGGGAAAGCAGGGGAGATGGCAGAGAGAAAGAGAGGAGGAAGGACACCAGGGAGAGGCAGGAACCTACAGGAAGCCAACCCCCCCCCAAGAAGGCTTTAGATTTCAGAATTAGGAAGAAGTAGCATGAACCTCCCGTAGCTCTAGCTCTGGGAAAGAAAATACTACTACTATTAAACAATACATAAGGAGAAGGAAGATAAACTGGATTTAAATAATAGCTTTTATTTCAAAGCACTCTACAGAGCCTGGCTGAAATTTGGAAGGGTGGTATCTAATTACTTAAACTTTTACATCTGGAATCTGATGATAGTAATCATCTGAAAAGGACACTTAACTATGATTTAGAAGGAGGGTGAAGGGAGCAAATAAAGCACATTTGCTGTCAAGAGCTTTGGGACCAGCTATTTACCTGTAACACCGCTTCCAACAAGACCTTCTGCGTTGACAAAATGTTAATCCCTGCCATAAAGAACAAATACACAGCGCCAGACCAGGACAGAAAACCTTCAAATCTCAAAACTGCATTTCTCCAAACCTTCCTGCCCCTTGAATTATTGTGTTAGAGACCGCAGGGAGCCACTGAGGTACAGGCTGAAATGGTGGAAGCCTGTGAGACAAGTCTCTTCAAGTGGCACACCAGTAGCTTATGAAGATGCCTCCACAGAAACAGAGAGAGGGGTGTGGGCAGCAGAGCACAGGGTAAGACCTGCACGAGTGTTCCCTTCCTCAGTGTTCAGGGTTGGATCCTGTGTTACTTCACACTACCCTCCTCTAGAAGGGTTTTACCACTTGGTCTGCTCACACTTACTTGGTCAAGCAGAGAATGAGGTCCCAGATCCGAAAATGTCTCTGAGGGCTGTCGCTTATAAGAATATAAGCGTCACAGAATCTACAAGTGCACAGTGCTAGCTACTATTAAAACCCGAATTGCGCAGACAGGTGTTTCATTTACCTGAGTGCTCAGCTGGGAGGACCCCACTGGCACAGCCCTGCTGCAAAGAGCAAACCTCACTGAGTATTTTCAGCTTGGCACTTTCCCCTTCCCTCCCATTCCTGCCAGCAGCTGGTGGGTTTGGTCACTGACCTCCACAAATCATCCCACCCTTTCCCACCTTCCCATTTCTAACCTGCCTCTCAGACAACAGCTGCTTTGCCAGGGACTTCCCAGGCTCTGGCTGCTTCTGGAAACCCCCTTCAAAAAACAGAACAGGAGAGCTGTTACAACCAAAGGGGGTGGGAGGGAAGGGAGGGCACACAGGACACTTCACACCTGCCTTGCTCTGCCTGCTGTCCTTCTGCCCGAGAAGATCCAAAGGGAAAGCGTCTCCCCATCTCACCTCAGGCAATGAAACAGTCACTCAAGTGGAGCAGGGGGCAGGAAGGAGGTGACAGGGCCCCAGATCATGCTTAGTGATTCTGCCCCCCACCTCAGCATCACTGTACACCCTAAATCCATGCTTCTCTCCATCCCATCCACAGGGTCCTTTACTCTCCCACCCCTCCCTTTCCACCCAGGAGGAAGAATGAGCTCTCAGCTCACACAGCTGCACTAACAGGCAGGAGCTACAATCACCAGGGTGTGACTGCTTCCCTGATACTTTTACACAAGATCCCCCCGCAAAGGATCTGTTGCTTAATATGGCAGGAATGAAAGAGTTACATGTAAAAGGGTGAAATGAAAGAAGAGGGAAAAACATCCCACAACTGAAGAATGTCAATCTGTCACAACTGCATCAACCATTTCCTCAGCAAGTCTGAGACTCGGTGTGTGCAGAATCACCGTGTCTGCGAAAAAAATAATCTGTCAGAGTAAATGGTTCCATCTTCAGAAAAGAGCTTGGAAGAGCAGCTTGGCACATAGGCTTTAAACTGTTCTCTGCTGTTTCTGAACCCAGGCTCTCAGAACAGATCAAAAGGCAACCACCTTCCTTCAAGAGCATCCCATCCCAACAGCCGTGTCATGGTTTTGCAGCCTTTGACAGGGGAATCTGCCTGTTCACAACCTCTCCATCTCAGACACACCAATTAGTTTCCACCCCACAAATGCTTGGGCTGCAGCCTGCACAGCATCTCCCCTGAGTTCAGATCAGAGCTGGAGCCCTGACACCGCTGCAAGTGGTAGCCCGAAGCTGGAATTTGACCTGTCTCAAACCTGGCCCAGGTTTCTGGCTTTGGGTTGTTTGGCTGTTACTCAAGGGCAGAAATCACTGTCACCTGACTGCAACCAAGCAGAAGGTGCACAACGAGCAGGTGAACTTTTCCTCTCTTGCACCTCTTCCATTACAAAGGACAGAACCATCCTCCTACCCTGTTCCTTCCAGCTCTGGTACCCAAAAGCCTTCCTCTGAGGCTGCCTCTCTCAAAAAGGTTTCCTCACTCTGGACTGCAGCAGCTTTTCAAGGTGTTCTCCCCGCTTCTGTCACATCCATGTATCCTCATTCCACTCTCCTATCTGGAAGGGTGCAGAGTCCAGTTCTCCCTCTTTTCTGTCATCCTGCTTTCACTCACCGACCTGCAATCTCAGCTTCATCCTCTGGCTTATGCATCCTCATTCTCCCTTTCTCCCTGCAGCCTGTAGGTTTCAATCATGTCCATGCTGTAACTCACCTGACCCCAATCAGACACTTGCTCCTCACCTCCTACTGCTCTCATCATCTCCAATCAGATCTCCCACTCACCTGAAGGTCCCATACATTATATGCTGGACTCACTCTTTGCCCTCCTCTGCCTCATCACCCCCTTCCCAACTCCCACCCCTCCAGACACTGCTTGCTCCCTTCCCATGGAACACACTACCACCCTACAGAACAGCATTTGGTCCCAGATGTGGCATATTTATAACCCCAAATCCGCGATCAGAAAGCAGCGGCCTCCACCGAACACACAGCAGAGAACGCTAATCAGTTTTTCATAAGGAAACTGCAAACCGAGCTACGGGAAACTCAGCAGTCTGGATTTACACACGGGGGAATATCAGAATCGCTTTCATTTTGACTGAAAGAGTCATAACCCCGCATTTCACCGAGAGCTGAAACCAAACTAGAAACAGAGCACGTGTCAAACACATACAAAACTACAGCTTCTGCATGGTTTTGATGCAAAATAATCTAAGCAGGCTGGCAGCCTACAAATTCTAACGATTTTGTGGACAAATCTGGGGCAAGTTTAGAATTTGTAACGTAGCGTGTTACATGTCAGTTTAGGTTTCACTGTGAATATTTTTGAAGTGGAGCACCAGTGGGCTCCGAGCACGGCTCGCAGTGGCACTTGCCAAAGCCGGAACCAAACGAGCACAGCCGAGGTTGGGAACTGGTTTCCCCATCACCCGTCTTAAGGTCATGGCGATTCTAGGGCCCAACTGGTAGTGTTGGCACACAAGGTTGTCATCTCCCAGGTGAAGGGGAAGCTGAAGACCTGCTTCTGCATAAGACAATGAGCTCCTCTGGGGCACAGTTAGCTCAGTCTACCTGGATGAAAAAGGCTGGCCAGCCCTGCCGACAGGCACCAGCCTCCTGGTGGGAGCAAACTCCCCATCCAGCTCCACCACCACCACCCCCAAATCCATCAGCCACAGGGTCCCCGTCCCACCAGCACAGAGAGAGCTGGAAACATGAGGCTCTTCCCATTTCACATCCCAGCTGTCCCCTCGAGCTCTGCATCCGCAAACACGTACCCCAACACCCAAGTTATGCGGCACTTTGGGAAAAGGTGCCAGGGCTCCTCCGCGCAACTGCTGCGCCCCTGCAGGATGGGGCCCGGCCCCAGGAGCCGGTGCTGAGCACCCTGCGGCCCACCAGCCCCCAAACACAAACCCACCGCCAAGCAGCTGAGGCGGCCACGGGCCCCCTGTCCCCCCACGGCGGGGCCTCGCACCACGGCCACGCACCCCCCCGGAGGGCGAGCGCCGGGGATCCCCCCTTCCCCGCGGCAGGGGTCCCGCCTGGGGTCCTGAGGATGGGCAGCGTGAGGCCGTGAGGGATGGGGCAGCCCCTGGGCTTCTCAGGGCTCTGCGTGGGGACGAGCCCGGCGGCCCCCGATGGCCCCCAGCAGCCCGGGGCTCCGCCGGGCCGGGTCCCCCCGCTCCCCGGGCAGCGCAAAGAGGCGCGGGGCAGCGCCCGGAGACTCACAGTAAAGCAGGGCTATGGATCGCAGCAGCACGATGCGGGTCAGCCAGAAGGTACCCGGCGGCGGCGGCAGCAGCCCGGCCCCGCTGCCCGCCGGCCTCGCCACAGCCCGCTCCGGGGTCTCGGGGGCGCCGCCGCCCGCCGCCGCCCGCCTCTGCCTCAGCGCCGCGCTGGGCGCCGCCATGTCGGGTCCCGCAGCGAGCATGCGTGCGGCCGGCCCGCCCCCCGCGGCTGCCCCGGCCCGGCAGGGCGGGTGGGTGCCGGCCGCGCTGAGGGGCCGGCGGCGGCCGCCGGGGGGGCCGGGCCGCGCGGGCCGTGGAGGAATGGCGTTTGCAGGCCTCGGGCCTAACGTGCGAGCCTTGAAAAACGGCGAGAAGAGGCGGAATTTAAATAAAAATCGACTAAAAAGCAAACGGAAGGAGTTGGCTGCGGAGCCCTGCGCCCCTCTCCCGCCCCAGGAGGGTCCCTGCGGCCTGGCTGCAGCCCCCCACAGCACTCCATCCCTCAGGGAAAACTTTAGCTTAAATCCCTCAGACTCCCACCATTTGCCGCTTCTGGTGTTGCCGTGATTTCTGCTTCACGCAGACTAGCCATCCCACGCCTGGCTCCACATTGAGTCCATAAACACTGGTTTTTCGAAAAACCACCTCAATAAAGCGGGCTCGGCGGCCACCGAAGAGTTTAGACGTGCGCCGTATATCCTGCTTAAGTAAACAGCACCTTGCTAAAGCGTTCTGCGCTCTCTGAGAAAGTATCTGTTATCAGGTGTAACATTATTCAACGCTTTTATGACTGCAAAGCACTCCCTTCTAAATGCCTCTTTTGTTTTCCAGTTTCCCATCACTGCTACTCGCATTGTTCTCCTTAGAAAAAAACCCTACATAATGGTGCATTATATAGGGAAAGAAAAATAAGCTATTTGTTAAAAGCCTCTGGTATACTGCAGTTTCGCTATCCCTTCGAATTAGCCCCGGGGTTTGGCTAGATAAAGTTAAATAGATGTAAGCGAATGGTTTCTTTTGTGGGGTCTTTATGAAATTTTTGTAGTCAATTCCACATGAAATGGAAATATCTGTAAAACAAACTGGATAGTTGAGGAAATTACTGAGGGAAAACGGAGGGGTTAGGCTGAAGAATTAGCAAACAAACCAAAAAAAAGGAATAATTGGAGCTGGGAAGGGAACGCGGAACCGGGTCGGTTTTCGTCACTGAAGGTCGCTCTGAGATCTGCCCGACGCCCAGGCTGGGACGGTGGCAGAACCAACACCAAACTCAGCTGACCCGAGCTCGGCCGACGTCATGTGTTAGTAGCACCTTTCAACAATACGAGCTGCAAAGTTTTAAGTTAAATTAAAGCCATCAAATGACAGAAAAAATGCTGTTACTCTAAAGGACCGATCCAACTCTCATAAAAGGCAATGGGAGCATTTCCTTCAGCTGTACTGGAAGATGGTTCAAGCTGTAAAGCAAAATGTGTGATAAAGCAGCAGATTAGAGCATCAAATGAGCTCCTCTCTGCTCTGAGTTCCTGCTGGGACACAGCTCTGTGTGGACTGTCATCTGTGGTGGGTTTTCTGCTCGCTTATCCATTTACTGTCAGCTTTTATTTTCATGTTGCAATTTTCCCTTGCGTTCCTTCTTTTCAAAGCAAGGTATCAGAAACGAAAACAATGTAAAACCCAAGCAAGTAACGCAAACGAGGTATTTAAGAGCAAGGCTCTGAGCCTTCAAGTCTCAAAGGGAAAGCGATTCATAAATGTCAGGCCGGCAGGCAGGCGCTAAGGCATCATTGATGCTGATCTTCATTCAACAAAATGCGTGCCGCCACGTCCCCCCACCCGACCCTATTTCGCTGTGTTCCAAACAGCTGCAAAAGTGACAGAGAAACAAGCATTTACTGTCACAGCACCCAGCAGCTGTCCCCACCAGCACCTCAACCCTGCTGTCCCTGGCACCCTAAATTACTCTGTGTTCATTCAGGTCTAGTCTTTCGCCCCTCTGGCTGCCAGGAATTGGGTTTAAATAAAACAGAGAAAGTGAATGTGCACAGAAATAACTATTTTGTAAAGCAGCATTAACATTTGGGGGCTCCTCTAAAGAAAACATACATTCAATTATGTGTAATGCAGTTACCCACAATCCCTCTGAGCATTCAGCTGCATTTGTTAGATGAGAGATGGGGATCTCTCAAAGAATCTGGGAGCCTCCTTCTACTAGTTAAGATTTTTCAGTGGTAATATTTTTTGCATTAAAATCCCTGATCTTTCCCTGTGGAAATCTGATCTTTAACTCCAGGGTTAGCAGGATTAAGGCTGAAAAAGATTTTCAGAGGAAGAATTACCTTTTTTTCTTCTATGTTTGTACAGCATCTATAACGAGGGGGTACTGATTTAGACCAGGGATTCCTAAGCAGTACCACAGGACAAACAACTAATAATCACAGTAATCATAATTAATAAAATTGTGCTTCAATGTTATTCTGAAAAGATGCCACCCAGCTTGTGCCATGCAGGAGGAAAGAAGAGATCTCTTGCTGGTGTCTAACCTGGCCTTTAAACATGTAGTGCATACACGTGTGTTGTTGATCCTGCAAAAGCAAATTTTGTTTTGTTGCTGGTATCTTAGAATATTTGAACAGAAGTAACAGACTGACATATCTTTTCCTTCCCACTGGGTCTGGTTTTTACACATGCATGTTTTCTGAGACCAAAAGAGAAGGCTGTCCCTTTTGGGTTTGTAATCGCTTTCACCTCCGGGTCCTTGGCTGCCAGCACCACAGCATGCAAATTCAGGCTGGGAAAGCTGCAAGATAAAAATGCAGAACAAGCCACTAGTTAACTTTTTCCACTGGGATATTAAAGAACTAATAATCATAAAAGCACTTGTTAGTAAGGGTGCTTTTATTTTAGCAGAAATTCCACACCAGGCCCAATGTAACATGTAAAGATTTTCATGAAGCCCTCACTGCCTTTGGCTCACATTTAAGTCAAAGCTTTCTGAAAATAAATATCCCTTTTCTCTGATATCTACTGCCATGATGAAACCTAGAAAAATGCTTAGGAATCCCATGCACTCCTCTCCACTTGCATTTCAAGCAGGAGAGAGGTCAGTGGAGTCCTGCCCAGCGCAGGTGTGCGGAGTTTCTTGTATCAACACCAGGTGAATGTTCATGTGTTGGAAAAGAGCTGCTGGGGCAGATAGAATCACAGAATTGTTTAGGTTGGAAAAAGACCTTTAAGATCGAGCCCACCCTTTAACCCAGCACTGCTAAGCCCACCACTAAACTGCATCCCTAAGCACCACATCTATGTGTCTTTTAAACACCACCAGGGATGGTGACTCAACCCCTTCCCTGGGATGTCCTCTATGGTCTGCTCTGCTGCTGCCAAACTATTCCTGTCCAGAAAAAGCAGGAATGCTGGAGCTAAGCACTCCATTAACAGAGTAAAAACTAGTATTAACCTAATATTTAAGCCTCTGTCTTTCCCCCCTGTTCTCAGCAGACTGCAGCAGCTGTGCAAGGGGTGCAAGTTTACATCCACTCATGGCAGTGGGAGCCTCAAGTCCCCAGCTCTTCACAGTCCATGGAAAGACCTCTAATGATGGGCTTTGGATGAGGCAGTGAAATAAAAAGTTGTTCTTGCTGTGGTGGGTGCACACAGTGATTTCATGACAGCACACAGTAATTTTTCACTCCTGCTGTGCAGGTGAAAACAAGAATTTTGAATGCAGTGGTGGGAGCTGTGGAAGTGCCAAGGACTAAATACCCCAAGTGTTAATTAAAATTTGCAGAAAGGTTCTGTCCCTTTTCCTCCTGAATTGTTCAGAGCAGTGAGGCTTGCTTCATGGTACAGAAGACAGATTTTGGACCTGAACTGGCCTGCAAGCAGCTGAGCCATATAAATTTAGCCTTAAAACTGAGCACCAGTTGTGTGCTGGAGCCTTCACAAACACACAATGTAGGACTGGACCCATCACTACAGTTCTCCTTGAGAGCAAAGCTTTTCACTCTGCTGCTGCTATTTTAATTGAAATTAGTTGAAATTTACCACATTTTTTTTCTTTTATTTTTTTTCTCCTTTTCAGATACCAGAGCTTTCCTGAAAAGGATTGAATGTTGTTTCACAGCAAGCTCTGAGCTGCCACTGAACTGCTGTATCCTCTGGGCAGAGCATTAATCCTGCAGATGTCAGAGGCTTATTTTAACACAACACATAGGTTACTCTTATCTGATCAGGGACTGTTTTTTCTTCCCCCGTAAGGCTCTTTCTATTTGCTCTTTGAAATTCCCATGTAAAATCCACTCGCAGTTCAAAGGTAGCCAGTTTTTGAAAAATGGTGACTTTACCACTTGATCAGATTAAGCGATAGAGCCCACCTTTGGGCTGGGCCTCCTCCCAGCCGGGGAAGGAGCGCAGTACATGTGCATAATGCAGAGCATATCCCATCACATGCAGTGATTCCCACACGCTCTGAAAGTGCCTTCCCAGTCTTCAACTGAAGATGAAATTTCTCCTTACCGGTATTAGTGGGGCTCTGACACTAGTATGCATGCTTACGGTTATTCCTGATAAATAAATAGGTACAGCAGAGAAGAACCGGGATGAGAGGCCAAGCCACCTCCATCCTCTGGGGATTCTGAGCGCTCCCAGGTGATGATGTGATGGAACCAAGCATGCAGACCTTGTACTTAGTGCCTGATCCCCAGCAACGCTGGTGTTAGCTGGCCAGGAACTTTATTAGAGACCTTGTCAGACTTTAAAGAAAATGAAGCAATATTACCAATATTGACAGGCAGCTGGTGGACCTCTGCTGTGCCCGCTCTCTGCCAGAAACCACCAGCTATGTTCCACCAAACCCTCTCTAAACGTACCCTGCTTGGGTGCACTCTTTAAGGTTCCATTGGGCAACAGGAATCTCTGTTCTTCCCTCCCAGATATGCACTTTTTTCCGGGAATTTCCAATGTCAGGGCCTGCCCTGCAGCAGGCTGGGTCAAGGCAGAGAAGCATTAGGCCAGGTCTTGATGATTCATCACGTGGGACCACCGCAAGACTTGCCCTGCAGCTCCATCATTTGCTCATCTCTGCACATCAGTGGTACTTTGCTATACAAAATTTGAATATGAGACCCCATAAGACAAATGACACCACTTGAACTTCCTTGTTGCCCCAGTGTAATCTCATTCCATTTCATGGATGACTGAACATCTCAGGAAACTGGAGCTACTGAAGTTTCCTGGGTGCTCCAGCTCCCTCCTCTCCCTGTGTCATCTCAGCTCGGGTCGGTCCGTGAGGCTGGGCAATGCTCTCCCTCTTCCAGCTCGGCTGAGAACTGACACTCAAAGACATGAAATGGTTTGTGCAAGATCACAAAACCACAAGTGCAGCAAGACGTATACCCTGCTCTGGTTCCAGGCACTCCTCCTTCCCCATGCGCATCTCTGGAGCAAGAGGAAGCAATGATGGAAAGTTGTTCTCCTTTCACCTGCATTGGACAAAAAGGAATTGAAGTGTGGGCTGGGAAATGCAATTCCCTGCCTCAGGCAGGGCTGGGGAGCCCTGAAAGGCAGTAGCATGCAAGGGGGAAGAAAACCAGCGAGTGATTCCTGCTGTCCTTGGGGGCTTATTTTGCAGGAATTTGACTTGTAGTTGAAGGCAGGATCAGAAAACCAGGGCTCTTGTTTTCATTCCTCCCTCCATGGGCTTGCCCTACAAATCCCCTTCCCAGCCTCAGTCATGCAATGAGGTTCGAACCTTCCAAGGAAGGTACTCCGCAGGAGAGGCTGTCTTTGAAAAGATGGACTAAAAATATTGATTATTGCTTTGACTCAGCCACCTCTAAAACAGATGAAATACTGAAATTCTGCAAGTCTGGTAAATTGTAAGCTAAACTTTAATTAAAGAGCTATGAGAACACAAAGAGACAGACATTACAGAAATGTATGAAAATTGTGTCACATGAGAGAGGAAAAAAAAGTTTTGCCAAGTGTCCAAGGGGGTCTGAAGCCCAGGGCAACAGAAACCCTTCTACAATCTCATTAAGCTTTAGATTGGGCCCTGGAAAAAAAAAGTTCAGTTGTTTCTTGCTTGCAAGTTCAACACATACAGTATGCCCTGAGCCTCAAAGACAATATATTTTTTAAAGACACTTTGTAAAATTGTCTTTTAAAAAACGTTGTCCAAAGGTAACTCACTTTGTGACTCTGCAAACTGAAAGCTGAAATCTTGAGAAATTACTAATAAGGAGAGAATTTTCAAAGAAAATAAGATCCTGCTTGGCACTTTAACAGAATATATTCTTTTTCATATAGAAGGCAGACAGGTATTCATGCACATTTAAACAGCATTACATTTAAATTCAAAGCGTACGCTTTATTTCAAGGTGATTATACATTGCAGTAATTAAACAAAATGCTCTCAAAACCACCCCGTTCCTGTTACTTTTTAAATGCTGGAATACTTGAAGCACTCACACAATTTCTGTTTTCACCCCCTGTAAATCTTGTACTTGACCCTCTTTTCCCGAGGGCGTAGCAGGGCTGAGGGGGGAAGCAGTGGATAAAGCTGGAATTTGGGGAGTTACTTTTTTTTTTTTTTTTCCCCAGTCGCAATTAGAAGGCTGGATTCCGCAGATAATTAGAATCAAATGCTCCAAATAAACGCTGCAAAACCAGGGCTCGAGGGCTCGCTTGGAGAGGGGCAGCTCTCTGGGTCGAGCAGGGAGAGCTTTTATAAAGGGTGGTTTTTTTGCTGAGGGGCCCGGGGCGCTCGGCCGGCACCGGGGGTTTCCCGCAGCCGGAGTTAATGGGGGAGATTTTGCGGGTAACCCCCTCCAGCCCCCCACCCCAAAGGCTCACCCCGAGGTGCCGCATCCTCCTCCGGGCGCTGCGGAGCCGCCGGCGCCGGGCGGGACGTGGCCGGGGCAGCCCCGGCTCTGCCCTCCCGGGGAGGGGCCCGGGGACCGACGGCCGTGAGAAGGTGCGGGGAGAGGCGAGGGGCTCGTTTCGGTTCTTCCCAGCAATTCGCCGCTTTCCACCTTTATTTGCCCGCTGAAGAAAGCGGGGAAAAGCGATGCGCTCGGGGGCGCGGGGAGCGCACGGCGGTCCGGGGCTCGGCTACCGGAGGGCTGCACCGGCACACGGGCAGCTCCGGCCCCGCTCGCAACCGGGACGCACCGGTGCTTCTTGCCACGCACGGACCACCCCAGGAACCCCCCTCGGTAAATGGGGCTTACAACGGAAACAGCTGTCCCCGGGGCACGGACGGCTCGGTGCATCCCGCCGCATCGGAGCCCTGGGAGACGGCTGCTGCCGCCGCCCCGTCCCGGCGCCGCTCGGCGCCGCTTTAACGCTCCGCTTTACCGTCCCGCGGGGCTGGGAACCGGGCTGGGCATCCCACCGCCGAGCGCCGGGCCGTCCCGCGGGGCTGGGAACCGGGCTGGGCATCCCACCGCCGAGCGCCGGGCCGTCCCGCGGGGCTGGGAACCGGGCTGGGCATCCCACCGCCGAGCGCCGGGCCGTCCCGCACCGGCTCCCCTCCCGCCAAGACGGGGGGCTCTCTCCGCACACCAGGGGTACAGAACGCTGTCGGGAGTGAGAGGAGCGTCCTCATCAGTAGGTGAAACCCTCAGGCAATTCACAGCGGTAAAGGCGAGCGAGGAGCCCACAGCCACCGGCCCCGGTCCGCAGGCGCCCGCCGGGCAGCGGGACCTCCCGGCGGCAGCGGGTCCGGCCGGCGGAGCGCAGCGGTGACGGGCGGGCAGTCGGACACCCCGCCCCTTATGTAAATGAGATTCCCGCTCCGCCAATGGGGAGCGGCACCGGAGGAGGAGCCGCCTGCCCTCCCCTTAAAGTAACTTGTTGCCAGGGTCCGGGGCTCGCACTGGACGAGGAGCGCGGCGCGGGCCGGGCGCGGAGCGGGGCGCCGCACGGCAGCAGGACTGGTTTTGGGTGGCTTTTAATTTTTCTCTGTTATTGTTGGCTTTTTTTTCACCTGATTTTTTTGCGCGTTTGTGCCTTTTCTTTTTATTCTTCTAGATTTTTTTTTTTATTTTTTTTTTCTCGTTGCTCGGGCGCCCGCGGAGGGGGTGCGTGGCCGCCGCCGCTCCGCCCGGGCACCTCCTCGCCCTCGGGACGGCTCTGCCCCTCGCCCCCTTTCCCCCTAGCTGCCTCTCCCGTGGCCACCAATGCTCAACATGACCGAGGAGCACGACAAAGCGCTGGAGGCTCCGTGCAGCCCCGCGGGCACCACTAGCTCCATGTCCCACGTGGACTCGGACTCGGACTCGCCGCTGTCCCCCGCCGGCTCCGAGGGTCTGGGCTGCGCCCCTGCGCCCGCCCCGCGCCCCCCCGGCGCCGCCGCGCTGGGTGCCAAGGTGGACGCGGCCGAGGTGGACGAGCGCTTCCCCGCCTGCATCCGCGACGCCGTCTCGCAGGTGCTGAAGGGCTACGACTGGAGCTTGGTGCCCATGCCCGTCCGCGGCAACGGATCGCTGAAGGCCAAGCCGCACGTCAAGCGGCCCATGAACGCCTTCATGGTGTGGGCGCAGGCCGCCCGCAGGAAGCTGGCCGACCAGTACCCGCATCTGCACAACGCCGAGCTCAGCAAGACCCTGGGCAAGCTCTGGCGGTGAGTCCACGGGCCGCGCATCCCCCGCGCCGCGCCGGGCTGGGGGCGTGGGGGCGCGCACGGACCCCCCACCCCCGGGGGGCCACCGGCGCTTTGCCTTGCGCTGCGCTCCCCTTCCTATCGCTGCTTGAAATCTCTCCTTTTCATTTTTTTTTAAAAGGTTATTTATTTTTTTGGCCGCCTGTGCCCACGGGGGATTCTTGCAGCGTTTGAAGCCGAAGTGCAGAAATCCCCCGGAGTGTGTCAGCATGCTGCAAAGGACATGCTGGTGTCTGCTCTGAAAAGAAAAATAAAGAAATTCCCCACGCAGGGGCCTGGGCACCCACGGGTGCAGCCGATGGGTCCTGTCCCAGTGCTCCCTTGCGCGTGGGTTTTCCCTGCTCCATCACCCAGCTGTGCTGCCTGGGCCCTTTCCTCTCCCGGCCAGGGCTTCCCATGTCCCTGTCCCCAGGAGACTCAGACTTTTTAAAATCGCTTCTTTTACAATGGGTTTTTCTAAAAGTTTCTTTTTTTTTCCTTGGCTGGCTGGCTTGTCTCTTAACAAGCTACAAAACCAAACAAGCCAATCCTTAGCAGTTATTTCCATCTGCTTTCTAATTTGCCTTCTTATCTGTGTGCTTGCATGCTGAGTGCTGCCCACCGATGCAAACTTTCTTTTTTCTGGGCGGCATCCGAGTGAGCTCTGCTTTCCAAGGCTCTGGGACAAGCCACCTTTTACCGTGTGGGATATTTGGTCATGTCTGGCTGTACCAAACTTGCATCTTTCCTGCCTGCTTGGGCCAGTGATGCTCCTGCTGCGGTTTGAGGCTCTCCAAGAGTTTGCAAAGAGAGGTCTGGTCGGGGGAGAGTTTTGAGAGAAATAATCCCATTGCTGTTGCCTTCGTGGTTTCTTTGTAAGCCCTAAACAAAGCTGGAAATGAGCAGCGTTGTTTGTCGTGGTGAGGGGGTGGCATTTGTAGGACAAACGTAGGAATAATATTTGGCAAAGGCATTTAAAATGGGGCAGGGGGATTTTGTTTTGCCCAGTTATTGTTATCTGTAGTGGTTGGGTTTTTTTGCACCTCTGTAGTTGGTATTTTAATACATTTTCACAACATAGTTTAGCTTCCCCCCCCCCCCCCCCCCCCCCCCGCAAATTTGTTCTGTAATTAATTTGCTCAAATCAGTGTATGGGAAATGGGGATGTGTGTCTCTGAAAATAGGCTGAAAACTTCTAAGGAAAAGATAGTAATTTTGGATACTTTTTCTCTCTTTTTTTTTTTTTTTTTTTTTTTTTTTTTCATAATAAATCCATCCTAAACCAGTCTGTTAAGTGAAAATGAGAAACGTCCCTTTGTGGAAGAAGCTGAGCGGCTCAGGGTCCAGCACAAAAAGGATCACCCGGATTATAAATACCAGCCACGGAGGAGGAAAAGCGTAAAAGCTGGGCAGAGTGACTCCGACTCTGGAGCTGAACTCAGCCACCATGCAGGCACGCAGATCTACAAGGCGGACAGTGGGCTGGGCGGCATGGCCGATTCCCACCATCACAGTGATCACACAGGTAAAGGGCCCCTGCGGGCAAAAAAAACGGGTCCTGGGTGCATTGGTTTGGGACATGAGCCTGCTGGCGGGCACGGGCTCGTTTGCCGCCGGGATGAGTATCAGTGGGATTGGGACTATCCAAAAGCAGGAGTCATTGCCCAAGAGCTGTGGTTTTGCACCAGGTTGTGAACGTGGCCATGGTTTTCTTTAGTAAATGCTTATAGAGCCGACTGTGCGATAGGAAATCCCCAAAGCACAGGGATCCCAGCTGGCCCGGGAGTGGGGAGATTTAATTGCGAGCTAACAAGGGTTAATAATCTGTTGGCCACACGAAGGATGCCTGGGGGAGCGGGTCCTGGAGATGCAGCTTCCCCCCCGAAGCTCCCCGCTTCTCGGCTGCGCTGCGAATTGGCACAGGGCGCGTGTTGACAGATTCCAGGAGGATTGCGAACGTCCTGCAGCTTCAGACGCGTCTGTGCTCTCGCCCAGCCTGGCTGGGGATCCCAGCCCGCTCTGCCGGGACAGCTTCTTTGCCTCCGGGAGAGCCGAGCGGGCTCCAGGCTTCCCAGTGGGGAGAGGCTGAGTGGGTCCCTCCGAACCCACCCCTGGTTCTGCTTCCCAGGCAAGGGGGAGTTTGTGAGCTGGGGGTGTCCTGTCGTGGCCCAGGGCAATTCTGATGGGCGCTGTGCGCTTCCTGGCTTCTCCTCCCCTCTGCGAGCCATCACCCATGCCGGTGGTTACCCCAGCCAAGGACATGGTCCCTGGCATGGTCGCAGGGGGACATCAGCCACCTCCAACACGGGGCCATCGATTAAAATCCCCCTTCCCCTCTTGCAATAAGAGGAGGGAGAAAAGTATATTCCCTTAGTTGTCCTTGAAGGAGTTGGGTGTTTTGTGGCTGTTCTTGTTAAAGCCTTGCTGTCCCTTCATCCCCAGGGCAGACCCATGGGCCACCCACCCCACCCACCACCCCCAAAACTGACCTCCACCACGGCAGCAAGCAGGAGCTGAAGCACGAGGGCCGCCGCCTCGTGGAGAGCGGCCGCCAGAACATCGACTTCAGCAACGTGGACATCTCGGAGCTGAGCAGCGAGGTCATCAACAACATGGAGACCTTCGACGTACACGAGTTCGACCAGTACCTGCCGCTCAATGGCCATGCTGCCATGCCGGCCGACCACGGCCCCAGTGCTGCCGCCGGCTCCTATGGCGCGTCCTACTCCCACTCGGCCACAGGCACTGGTGGGACCAACCAGGTCTGGACTCACAAAAGCCCGGCCTCGGCGTCACCATCGTCCGCTGACTCGGGCCAGCAGAGGCCCCACATCAAAACGGAGCAGCTGAGCCCCAGCCACTACAGCGACCAGTCCCACGGCTCCCCCGCGCACTCAGACTACGGCTCCTACAGTGCCCAGGCTTGTGCCACCACCGCCTCCACCGCCACGGCCGCCGCCTCCTTCTCCAGCTCCCAATGCGACTACACGGACCTCCAGAGCTCCAACTACTACAACCCCTACCCTGGCTACCCCTCCAGCATTTACCAGTATCCCTATTTCCACTCCTCCCGCCGTCCCTATGCGACGCCCATCCTCAACGGCTTGTCCATCCCGCCGGCCCACAGCCCCACCGCTAACTGGGACCAGCCGGTCTATACGACCCTGACAAGGCCTTAAAGGATGTGTGGAGCCCCCAAGGGCTTCCCCAACATATGCACTAATGAAGGAATGAAGACGAAGAGCGTGGAGTGCCGCGATAGTTTCCGAAGTGCCTCCTGAGCCACTGGGAACTCTGCTCGTTGCGACTGGATGTCCCCTTGCTTCAAAACTCTCCAAAAGGACAGAGCTCTATTTTTCTTTAATTAATACAATTTAAAAAAAAAATAAAAAATAATTAAAAAATAAAACAGACGAAAAAAACCCCACCCACAAACAAAAAAACAAAGGACCGGCGATTCCTTTTGAATAAATGAAGGACAAAACCATTTGACTCCTCTGTGAGGACTGAACTGAACTTACTCGTCGTGGAAGTTGACAAGTGCAAAAGCGGAGCAGGGGGGTGGGACGGGGGGGGAGAAGAAAATAAAGCTGTTTGAGACTTTAAGGGTCTATTGCAATGTGAGGAACGGACCAACCTTGAGGGCAAGAACTCACTCGGACCAACGCGGATGAAACCAGAAAACCCGGCTATTCCGTGTAACAATCTTGTGGGAACAAATGAGTCTGGTGGGACCAACCAATTAAATGTCTGAAGTGTTTGTTTTTTTAGTCAAGAGTTCTTCTAAGCAAGGTTTGGCTGTAATTAACATTTTTGTTTTGTTTTTTTTTTTGAAGCTTAAAGTGTTTTTGGTTTTTTTTTTTTAAATCTGTTAAATATGTATTTATGTTCTGTATTATTTTGTCTTTTAATTAATGAAGTAATTTTGTGCAAAAAGTAGAATTTTAAAAGATTTTTAAAGATGGGGGAGGGAGCATAAAAATAGTGGAGATGATACAATAAAATGGTGTTACGAGTCTATAGATTTTTGTTGGTTTTTGGGTTTTTTTCATTTTGAACCGCTGCAGCAGTCGTGTTTGAGAGAGGGACTGAACAAATCTGCCCATCGCAGACCTGGTCACCAACAGGAAACTCAAACGGGAATGTGAAATAACAAGTGGGGGGGGAAAGTTGCTAATTAGATTGGGAGGCTAAAATGATTGCAAAAAGGAGCAGGCATTTTTTTCTGGCTGCCTGCTTTTGGGCGTTAAAGTTGGGTTTAAGGCATTGCAGAGTCTTTGTACACTTTCAGAACCAGGACTACTTTATAGGAAGATGTAATTTAATGAGAAATTATCAACTTCTGCTTTAATTTTGGCTTCTAGGGACCAGATATCATCCATCAAGCTGTGAAACTAAAACCTTCTCCACTTAAAAAATTTTTAGGTACTTAGTTTTAGACTAATATTTCATTGATATATTTCTACTTCTTCCATTGTATGCTGAGCATATAATAACCATCTATTTTATCGTAACTTGTGCCTTTAAAAACTTTGTAAATCTAAAATCACATTTCAGAGGTTATCATCTTTTTACCTTTTCTACGTTTCCTACTCTTTTTCTAAAAAATATTTTTTGCATATTTCCTTTTGGGGACGTGGGGGTGGGGGAAAATACAGAAAACTCATTTTTATGCAATCTATTTTTCTGTATAAAGTTTGAAAGACTTTGGCTGTTACTTATCTGTTCTCTTCACTAGCTTCTGACTAAGCAATGCTAACTTTTGTACAGATCAATTTGATAAAATTAAAAATTGCTTTTTATCAAGTACGTGTTATGTTTTCTTTCTGTTTGAGCCTATTTCTGTGATGAAAATTAATGTGGAGAACAGCTTTGAAGGAGACAGGCTATTCAGAATAAAATATTTTGACCAAGGTTTTTTTGTTCTCCTAATGTCTTGGGTTTTGGTTGTTTTGGGTTTTTTTGGTTTTTGGTGTGGTTTGGTTTTTTTTCCCCCTTGCTCCCTTTCCTGGGTACTTAAATGGTGTCTTATTGTGAGATTTTAAAAAAATTTCTTTTTTTACTTCAAGAAGTATATTTCCATGCCTGTAATCCCAAGCATTTCACAGGATTTCATTGAGACTGCTCACATGAGTAAGGGTTTGCAAGGTCAGACTGCGTGGTTTTAGACAGAGTTCATTTTATTCTGTACAGCACGTAGGAATTTTACAGTAGCAAATTCTGTTTTCTGGTTGGTGAACCCTTGTAAATACCTCTTAATTATGATAGCAACAAAATTATATGTTGCATGGAGTGGTCTTTTTTTTTTTTAAATACAGTCATTATAATAGTTATATTTGTGTTGTTTTTTTTTTTTTTTTTTTTTCCTTCTTATATAAACTGAGTTGCAGTTTGGTCTCACCAGTTCAGATGAACCGGTGCAAGATTTTCAGACTGGGCCCTAACTGGAAGGAAAGGGTTTGGATTAGGGAAATTCAGCCACCCTGGCTTGAGGAACGCGCTCAGGACTTGCTTGCAGGGCAGCGCTGTGGAAAATGTTTTAACACGAGGAAAATAAATGTGATGACAATTAATGAAGCTCAAGAACATTAACAAAGTCTGAAGAACAGAGTCCCAAAGCAAATTTGCTGTTTGCAGTATCTGCCAAGAGCTATCTTGCCAGAGCGTCTGTAACTGGACACCATTTTCTCTGCGCTCATTTACAAAACTGCTGGCAAAATGACTTTATTACGCTCCACGCCAAAGCTGCAGAATAACTTTCAGAGGAGACTTGCTTTCCCCTTTCCTCCTTCCTCCAGTGACAATGCAAATTTCAAGCCTTAATTCTAATTCGTCCTTGAAAAATAGATGTGTTTTGGCTTTGCCTCTTCTGCATGTTGAGGTAGGGTTTCCTCTCCAAAGGCACACACTTTGGGGGAAAAAAGGGGAAAAAAGGTGAGGTGGGATGTGAGTGCTTCACTTTGCTTTCTTGGTGTTTAATATCAAAGCTTACAGTGCCTTCACTGATCCCTGGATTAATCTTTAAAACATCTGTATGCAATGATACTGTAAATCACCCAAAATAGCAAAACTAAAAATCACAGCAAAGCATCTCTGGCTCATGGGAGCGTGTGATGGGATCTGTGCACCCAGCAGGATGGGTTCCAGTCACAGGCTTGGGGAACATCACCAAGCTCTTCCCTCTCTCCTCGCTCCTCTCCCAGTGTACCACGCCAGCTCCCTGCCGCAGGGTGACATCCTGTGGGTGCACTGTCCCTGGCAGGACCAGGAGCTGGGGGTGTCTGTGTGGAGATGTCTCTCCTTGCGTGGGGGCGGCGGGAGCCCTGGGTGGCCGGGGGTCCCCACACCCGCCTGGCGACTGCACCAAGGAAACGGGCAGCCAAAATACGTAGATTTTAAACCTGTTCTCTTTTGGCTGTACTTACGTTTGCTTTTTATAAGATTTGCAAAATCAAGGTAGCTTTTACTAACGTTTGCAGAAACAACGTGCTGTAGATCTATCGCGTTCAGTAGGTGCGAGCCATGATGTGAGCCTCGGAGACCCCTCCGCAGCGCCTGGAAGCAGCTCCCCTTGCAACAGCTAATGCTGAATGGTGACATTCAGCCTGGGGTTTTTATTGCTCTCAGAGCTGGGGATGCTTGCTGCATGTTTGCTGTGGAGTAAAATTCAAAGTCATTACAAAATGGATGTTTGAGGAGGTGATGGGCAGGTAAAAAGTGCTGGCCTGAACAATCCAGTGACTTAGGCTTGAGGGTGCACTGGAAATTTCTAAGAGCATCAGAAGTTCATTCCCCACGCCTAGATTGACACTTAAACATAGGAGTCTCCCATTTCTTTTCCCTAGGAGAAAAACACTGATTGGGAGCACAGTTTATAGTCAGAGAAGAGCATTTTGATTTGAAACTAATGCTGTTTGTATAAATGCATTTTCATGCACTATCCCTTTCTTCCATTTCATGTGTAGATATCGCCTACAGAAAGAGAAGTGATTTTCCATGAGCCGAGCGTCTTCCTGATGTGAATGGCAGCATTGTGTGTCCCGAGCTCGGCTCTGATGGCTCTTGTGTTGGCGTGAATCTGGAATGTCTCTGCAGAAGTCAATGAGATCAGGTGAAACCAAGACCGGCTTTTGACCCCTGGCTGTCAACAAAAAGGGGTTCTCAAGATAATTGCAGGAATACACAAACGATAAAAGTTCCTCTTTTTTATTTTTGGTGCAGAGAATAATGAATGTCGCTATTTATCTGAATTGCTCAGAAGGTACTGTTTAGTAAGAAAGAGGAAATTAATTTTATAGACCGTATCCACATTCCCTCTGCATGGTGGAAAAAGAAAAAGTCCCTTCCCATCCTCCTTATTATAATTTTTCCTGGAGTGATACCAACTTTTGTTACACATTTTTTACAGTGGGGTATGAGGTTTATGGCAAAGAAATTCTGAAATGGCATTTCTGTGACAGTGTTCAGCTTTAATAAAGTCCTGTGTGGGTCTAGCCCTGCTCCCCGGCTCCAGGCTGACCGCCTCGGGGTGTCTGCTTTTCCTAGCTGGGCTCGCCGGAGCCAACCCCCAGCTCCGCAATGCTGCGTGCTGTGGGGTCACGGGAGCGGGGGTATGGGACAGCCTTCCCGGGAGGCTCTCCAGCCCTCGCCACACAGGGCTGCTCCCCACGGGACCCCCAGGGTCTGAATGCAGGGATCTGGCCATCCCGAAAGCAGCAGCTGCAGGCTGCCTGTCCTTGCCTGGCATTTCCAGCCTAAGGCTCCACGAGATGCAAAGAGATGTGCGGCCGCCCCCTCCCTCTGCCACTTTTATCTTCCCACTGCCAAGGCAGGATGCTCGCAGCCCCTGGCTACATGTCGCCTGTGATCTGGGGGCAAGAAAGAATTCAACAGAAAATAAAAATAGCTAAAGACCTGAGTGCCGTTTGGAGTACAGGGTGTTTAAGCACCCGGAGGGCAGCAAAAGCTGTTTCCAGGTGCTGCGGGCAGTGACCCTGGAGCTGGAGAGGTTTTGGGAGCAGGAGCAGTGGTGTGTGAGCCCATGGAAAGGTTTGGTGGCCGTGGGAGCTGCTGGGATGAGGCTCGGCCAGCTGAGGAGATGCCACGGTGAACGCAGCCCTTGGGAAAGGCTTTAAGTTTTTTTAAAGATTTGTAAATGTTAACTCCAATATTGCCCTATTTTCAGCCTCCAAGAGCATGAGGTTGGATCCAACTGATTTAGGGCTCTGTTAAGTCTGAAGGCAAATTCTGAAGCATGAATTCACCAGTGGAAGAGCTTCGAATTCCCTTTCTGGGGGGTGGGAGCGAAAGTGGGGAGTTACACATCAACTTCTTGGCTGTTCCGTGAGTGATGCCTAGAGGAGCCCCAGCTCCCAGGACAGACATCCTCACCACCGCGCCCCTCTTCCTTGGAGATCCTGCAGAGGGTCCACACGTTTTTTGGGGGGTTCATGACGTGGTACCCTAATTAGCAAGGCAAGGGGAGCTGCACAGGAGGGTGGAAGCCAGGGTGACCTGGTCCAGTCCTGGTCCCGTCTCCTCCGCCACCACCAGCTGAGCCAGCGTGGTGTCATTTTAAGTTCACTTTATGCATATTATACACAGGAATTAAGGATGGCACCAAGTGGCAAAGGATGAGGCTTGGGGAGGGGAAGCCATTTCCCAAATGAGTCAGCAGGAGCTAAAAACAGTCACCCGGAGCCCAAACCACAGAAAATGGTGCTTATTACAAATTGCTTCGTTCTCCTGCCATCCTACAACGCCAGCCCGCACCGGAGCCGCAGAGGTTGCAGGGCAATCCTTGGTGATGCGATGGGGTGGGATGGGATGCAGGGGCTGCTCCCTGGCAGCAAGCACGGGTTTGGGGGACCAGCAGCCCTCCAGGCAGCACACGGGGGTCGGAGCTACGGGGTTTCTGCCGCCAAGTGTTCACAGAGAAGTGCAGATTTCAGTAGCTGGAGCGGCAGCTGGTTTTATGGCTGTAGGTGGAAAGTGAGTTCAATTTTTTGCAGAACCTCGCTGCCTGAGGAGAGAAACAAGAGGCACCATCTTTCCATCAAACCATGCACTCTGCACTGAAAAGGAAACAGTTTTAATAGGGTTCAAAAAATAAACGTACTCCAGGCTTCTGCAGCAGCCTGCCAGTGGCACTGCCCATGGTGGGATGGGAGCCACCAGTGGCCCAGGTGGCTGCTGCCACCATCCCGGGGCCTCTGGCTCAGAAATGGTTTGGCACTTGGATGGAGATGGTGGGTGCTGCTGAGAGCGGGCTCTGCCCTCCCGGTGCTCGGAGGAGCCGCCGCGTTCCTGCTGACCCCTATTAAGCTGCTCCCATATGGCCGCGGAGCTCAGCCATGCACAGTGTGTCACTGGCTTAACTGGAGTGTTGGTTTTGACCTGATTTAGTGAAGCCCATGAAAAAAAAAAAAAAAAAAAAGAAAGGAAAAAAAAAAAAGCCAGTTGGACACACTTATTCAGGTTTAAAAGCCGGCTTCTTTCAGTTTATCTTAAACCAATTAGGAATGAAAAACAAGCCACTCCTAATCCAAAATAAGAGGGTGTCCCTCCCTGCCTCTGCTGCCCGCTCCCCGGGGCAGTGTTGCTTTAGGGAAAGTGATGCAAAGCTGCCAGGGTGGGTGGTGGGGTGCTCCTGGGGTGGGTGGCAGGGTGCCCCTGGGGTGGGTGGAAGGATGCTCCCGGGGTGGGTGGCAGGGTGCCCCTGGGGTGGGTGGCAGGATGCTCCCAGGGTGAGTGGCAGGGTGCTCCCGGGTTGAGTGGCGGGGTGCTCCTGGGGTGGGTGGTGGGGTACTCCCAGCAGGGGCACTGACACCCACAGCCGCTGACACTGCAGCCCGCGCGCTCCCACCGCACACTGGCATCGCCTCCCTCTCCCCGTATTTGTTTGTGGATGTGTGCGCAGGCAATATTGTGACTGTCAGAGACGTGATATTAAAACATTTACCCAAAATACCTCTGCCTGCCTTTCTCCTCCCCTTGCTCATCCCCCTCCTCCTTTTTTTTTTTTTTTTTTTTTTTTTTTTTGTGTGCGTGTGTGTGTCTAAATTCCCAATGTAGTGATGGAGGTCTTCACCCAGGAAAGGGTTAAGCATTTTGAAAGGTCTTGTTTGAGGTAGAGTGAATTTTAACCACCACACACATAACGAATGTGAAACAGCCTGAATTGCTGGTGAGGAGCCAAGAGCACAAGAGAGGAGCTGCTGAATTTTAATGATTCATTATTGCATGGAAGGCCTTTGTCTTCCTTTATCCGGTGCACAATAAAAGAATTAATTGGACAGAAAATGGCAGGGCAAAGAACTGACAAGTCATTAAGGGGCTCTGAATGGCTGATTAGGTGCACATTGGGGGTGGAATTTCAACTGCACTGTTTCAGCAAGGGCTCCGGAATAATAATGGCATGGCACAGTTTATATTTTGTATGCAGTACCAGAAAGGCCTTTATGTCGGCATTGTGGTGCTATTTATTATGCTGTCTATTTAGCCATTGTTGGCATTGTGTTTGCAATAAGAATGCACAAACAAAGTTGAGATTTTTTTTTTTAACTTCACGAAGGCAAAATAATTGGGAATCAGAATCTCGCTCCACAGATAGTTTTATTAATTTTTGTGTGTGTGTCCAGAAACGGCAGTAAATATTTAGACTTGTGAGAAGTAGCTTCATTTAGAAAAAGGAAAGGAACTAATCAACTTCTCCCACTTCCCCCTGTTCCCAAAGAGCCGCTGCTCGGGGAAGCCTCGTGCAGCTGGCGGAGCCCCCGCGAGCGATGGGGTGCTGACCACTTCCACACCCCGACGCCGGGAGGATGCAGCTCAAGGAAAAGCAGCCAACTGGAATTATTGGTAGCTAGGAAGTTCATTGAACATCTCGCACACGGATCCTTTGAGGTGGCTTCTGCCAAAGTTTCGTTGTTGTTGTTGATGTTAAGCAGTTGCCTGCGAGTTATAATAAAAACCACACACACAGAAGGGAAAGAAAAAATAAATAAAAATCTCAGCACACTGGGTAGGTGTGATTTTGATGAGGAATGCACTTTTTTTTTTTTTTTTAAGACGATAACAAACAAGAATAGCAGTTTACTGTCAGGTCTGTGCACAGCTGGTTGAAAGTTTCAGGGGAGAAAAAGAAAACTTTAATGAAGATCCAGCTTTTTTCTTTCCTTGCAAGTAAATCATTACAGCCTGATGAAAATAGAAAGCTGTTGCTTTCACATAACAGAGATTTTCACATGATAAAGATTACTTTTTTTTTATTTTGCTGAAAAGCTCACAGAGGATAACTACATTTCTGACAACCTCCTTCCTGTCCTCAGGATGCTGCTTGATAACCAAACGCAAGCCGCCCTCCTCCTCCCGAATCACAAGCAGCAAAAGCCTCTTTGCCTGCCTGGGTACCAGCAGCTACACTCCTACATGTCACTGCCAGCCGAGGGGCTGTGTGGTGCTGTAGATGAACCCTGGATTCCAAGGAATAGAGGAGCAAAAGCTGCCGAGTGCTGATGCACCTCATCCAGCTGCTCCTGAATCTTTTCTGGGGGAGCTGGGATAGACCTGGATGCACTGAGGTGGACTGGCCCTGTCTCAGGTGGACAGCACAGAGTTGCCAGCTCTGCCTCTGCATCCCGAGCCATACCTCATCCCCATCCTTCCCCTCCCACCCCTGGGAACCCAGGTCAGGGAGTTTTTAGCACCACGTGCATTGCCGCTGCCCCACTGGGATGAGCTCACACACTCACATCCTTTGGAAAATGACCTCTCCGGTCCTGGCTGGAGGAAAAGCAGGGATAGTTTGGTTTTCTACTCCTTTGCAATCTTTGCTCCCCAGTTTTTCTGTCTGGGCAGGCTGGGGGCAGCGTGAGTGTCACCCCCCACATGATGTGGGGCAGAGTGGGCTGGAGCTGCCCACCAGGCACTGGAGCACAGCCAGGGAGAGAGTGAGGGGTGACACTGAGGTGTCCCCGCAAAGCCCTGTGCAGGGGGAGGCTACAGGGGGAAGGCAGGCTCCACAGCCACCCATGTGCAATGAATGTCCCCAAAAGAGCAGCCCCAAGGGATGGACCCATGCACGCATCTTGCACCTCTGCTTGGAGCTGGGCCCTTTCTCACGTTGCTTTTATTTATTATTTTTTTCCCTGGTACTATGGGCTAATAACGGGTTAACAATATATATATATAAATTTGAAAACGTGAGAGGGGATTTGGGTGTCAGGGAGATGGATGAGCTGCAATCTGAAACTTTTTAGGTAAGAATAAGTGAAAAGGAAAATGGGGTTATTACAAAAAATGCCATTCTCAGTAGAATACAGCCCTTCTGTAATAATATTTTAAGAGGTAGTTAGTGGCACTCTTCATTCGGGAAAGTAAAGGCATGCATGTCAAACAAAAATAAAATAAAATAATAAAAAAAAAAGAGGTGGGAAGGTAGCTGGTTCCACTGGAAATTGTAATGTTCCTCCTGAGACGTCAGTTTCTTAACACTGTGAAAGCAGAAAAATAATAAAAATAACGCTGCTAATTGTGCTCCTCCACTCGTGCTGCAGCTGGGAAGGAGGCAAATAGAAGAGCTGCTGGGAGCAGCGAGGGGCGCATCAGCCGGGGTGCGCTGGTGCCCGCGACTCTCGCTGCAGTGCAACCCCTTTGGCATCGTGCCCCTGCAGTGAGCCGTGAGTCACCCACCTGCTGTTGGAGACCCGTGAGTCACCCCTTCCTGACACCCCCTTTGCCTGAGAAGGAGGATTTAATGGAGCCCCCATGAGACCCTGCAGGCAGGTGACGATTCACCTGCCTGGCGAGGTGCCCCGATGCTTGCTCCTGTCCCCCTGCAGCTCTCGCTGCCCCGGGGCCACCTGAACCCCAGCAGGTCTGTTGGCTTGGAGAACCTCTCCTGGTCACCAGATGGGGCTGGGGATGAAGCTGGACCCAAACGGACAGAATTCAGGCAGGAATCCAGATATTCTCAACATTTGGGAGAAATCAGATCTGCGGAGGAGGAGCTTGGAGCGGTGTCTATCAGAACAAAGTCAGGTGAGAGCTTCAGAGCCAGATTCCGACCATCCCTTAAGAGCTGTGTTCATGCCCTTGGCTGAAATCCACGCCTGGTGATGGGATGCAGAGAAGTTAAAAACATATCTAAAACACTTAACAAAATTCCCAGATGGAAGCAAGTTTATTTTTTTAATGAAAATAACTTAACAAAACATCCGAGTAGTAGATGTTTGTGTTCTATTTCTGGGAATGCAAGAAAGATCCTCTGAACCCCGCCCCCCCCTGCCCCCGAAAAAAAGAAATGCTAAAACAATCAGCCCCAAACTATGCAGATATTCAGATCTGCTTGGAAGGAAGAGGGAAGATGGAAATAGCTGCACTGGAAGAGAGCAAAGGTCTGTCTCAGGAGCACCCTGCAAAGGCACATGCACGTTTGCCATGTAGAAGCAAACAAAAACCCCCTCAAACCAGGGGAACAACCAGAGCTTGTATAAAATAGCCCTTCCCCTGGTCTCTGCCAGCCTCGGGCAATCAGCAATGCTGTGAGACACTTGCATTGCCTCAGTGCTATGCCTAGAAGTTGCATATTTTCCACGAATTTGTCTAACCCTCCTTTGAACCCAGCTCTGCTCTTGGCCTCCACCAGTGGCAGAGCTCTGCAGCTGAACTGTGTGCTCCGAAAAAAAAATTAGAAGTCTTTCTTTTATCTAATTTCAGCTTTCTGTTCAATTACTGTATCACAAGACACACCAGGTGATGGCAAGAATATTCTGTCTCCTTTCCCCATTTGGTGTGCTTCACTGCCTGTACCAGAAGACCTCAGTCTGGGCTGGGAAGAGCCTGCTAGAAGTACTGTATTTCAGATCCAAATCTAAAATATCTACTTTGGGCAGAATTTTGTCCCTGTCTCTGACTCCATGTTGGGGCCTGATACACCTTTGGTGCTGGTGACGTTTGTCTCGTCCCAGTGTGAAAAATGGACTTTAAACATGCTTTAAAAGTCAGGGTTTCCTGGTTTCTGAGTAGTGAATCCTACCCTTTGGGCCATGCCTTCCATGTGATGGATTTCTAGATCTCTGGGAACACACACTCCAGGGGAAGCAGACAAAGCAGAAAAGGCTGTAGTGTTGCCTGAAATTACATTTATATCTTGGATGGCAGAGCAGCCCGGACGGGACTGCTGTACACATGGCTGTGAGAAGGAAGGGCAGACGCAGTGGAGCAGATGCAGCTTTCTTTGGGAAAGGCAGGCAGAGCCAGGGCTGGACCACCACCGGAGGCTGGGAACGGGACAGCCAGGTCCCAGACTGGGTGATGATGTCTTTGCATCCTGCCCAGGCTCGGGGCACATCGGCTCCCCTGGGAATTGCCACTTCAGGAGGCTGAGACCTGGGTTGCAGCAGATGCTGCCCCACCCCCTCCCACGGGGGTGGCTGAGCCCCCCTATGACCCACCTCCTGTGGGCTCGTGGAGTTCCTGAGGTTTCAGGGCCACCCAGCCCAAACCCCAGGATACAGATTTTGAGCCCTAAATGGCTCAAATGGCATCTTTTGGATTTTCTCTTTTGCCTAATTACAGGGATTTATTTTTATTACCACTACGGACTTGTTCCAAAACCCAGTTGGCTCAGCAGAAAGCTTTCACAGGCTTTTGGATCAGACCTAGGCACTTAGTGCAGTTTCTCCTATAACAAATTAGCCGTTATTTGCTGGTTCTCATTTAATTATTAAACAGACATTGCAGATATTAAGCTTCCAGGTGCCTTGAAATCAAGGACAAGGCTCCCATTGCCTTCGGGAGGTCCCTGGATTTCACTCCAGCTCCTGACACAGTGGTGAGTTCCCAAACTGTGAAAAATGGATCCATGTTGTTATGTTACAGGCCCAGTCCACTGGGTTTGGAGCCAAAGAGTCCTTACAGTCAGACATACTGAGGTGGACTCTGGCCAACATTTCTGCAGTCCAGCCACAACCGAGAGCTTAGTGCACCTCTGTGTATAACATCTGCTCTACCTTCCTGGGAACGGTACTTGCCGTGCCTCTAATCGCTTCAAACATCGTTGCTAAACACAGGGATTAGGAAGGATTTGAGGCATCTGCTCCCTTGTGATCTGAGCTTCAGCTCTCCCAGGGTGTTTTATAAAGGTGAGAAACTCTGATCCTTTCACCTTGGTTAAAACCCTTGAACATTCTTGCAGAGTGTAGGAAACGAAACCGTTACTTGTCTCATTATTCTCATGCAGTTCTTCTAGTGAGATGTGTCCTGTGTGGCACCTTGGAGGACAGCAGGTGGAGGACCCCACTGAGCATGCAAGGATGCGGTTTAGGAAGCAAAAACATTTAAATTCTTTTAACTCCATTGAGTTTTGCTGTGGAGTTCACTGAAGACTGCATGATGGGTTTTGCCTCTACCTTAAACACTCAGAAAGTTTCTTTTAGTGTGTCTCACTCTATACATCTATCATCCCATGGGCTGAGCCAAGCCCAGAAATGCTCTTTTCTCCCCAGCCCTGGAGCAGGGCATACAGGGATGTTTTCCCCATAGGTTCCCCTATTGCAATGGAGCTCACAGAGAGAAAAATTCCTCCAGCCCTGTCTTCATCGTGGGTTATCTGATGCTATTGGACTCCAGTTTGAGCTGGACTTGCTGGAGTAGGAGAGGTGGGATGTGGACTGCTGCTGCACAGGCTGACGGTAACTGAATGCAACACATTTTCCCACACTGAAAATAAGCAATTTCTGACTGAAGTGCTGACTTGCTCTTTGAGTTGAACACTTGACTATTCTCTGTAGGAAGAAGCGTTCATATACAGGGATTTCAGAAGTAACCAGGTCCTGGAGTAAAATCTTCACCCTCAGGACACCTGTCCCTTCCTTGGAAATGTAATTCAGTGCCATTTCTGTAGGTGTAAAGCTCTATAGCGGCAGTTAATATATGCATACTTCTGGGTTCCCTCATTACCATTTCAGTTGGCTCGTTTACATAATAACACAGAACAGAAGATTATTTGCATAAAATAAAAAAAAATCAAATAACTGAATGTTGCTTTTATTTTGAAAGGCACAGAGAATGAGCCTGTGAAGTTATTTATATCCCCAAAAGTACCAAGGAGGCTAATCGGCAGGGAACCGTGCTTTCTGCACAAAATGGGACTTGACCACTTCAATTTATTCATGAAATATTAGCTCACTTAGTGGAAGAGTTTTTTAAGCAGCTGGGTTGGAGCTGACGGGAAATCCCCTCCCAGCTGCAGCGGGATCAGCACGACTCAGAGCCAGACAAAAGTAAATTCCCCCAGCTCTGGTCCCGCGCAGCACCTGAAGGGGCTGGGGAACGAGGGCTCCGCTCCTTGGTTACAGCCAGCGTGACAAAAATATGCCATTCACTTCCAGCACTTCTGCCTAGTGGTCATTTACCTAATCTGGGGGTCTTACACCCACCCCCTCCTCGGTACGAAGATGCTTGGGCACCTTCATCTCCAATCAAGAGCCAGAGCAAAGCTTCTCGTGGGCTTCCCAGGTTCCCCATCGTGTTCCTCTTTCTTCTGCTCCTCCCAAATTCCGTGGCCAAATATTCCCACACGAGCAGCCCTTGGCCATTCCATCTGATGGGTCAATGTTGCTATGGGTGTAACAACAGCGATCTGGTTTTGCGGCCAGCGGAGTCACCACCAGCTGAATACACCCTCGGGTTTCAGGGGCAGGGAAAGCCGTGTGCCGGCACTTGGCACGCGCGGCCGTGGTGGGGTGGGCTATGTGGGGAAATGTGGGGCTGAGCAGTAAAACTTGTACTAATTTGGTATTCAAGGCGTGTGCAAAATGGCCACATTTGCATGAGAAAGGTTTGTTGGGAGAAATCTTCAGCCAGATCCTAGTTTCATTTGTAAGCCTCCAAATGTGCAGCATCTTTACTGGCACCAAACTGGGAATGTTACTTCGGGTTTGCACAAGGGTCATGAGAGCTGAACTTGGCCAGAGAGCACCCAAAACCTAAGAAGCACCAAGTTCTTTATTACAGCAACTCCTGGCAAAGCCATCGCCAAAATTAAACTATAACCTCCTGTAACAAGCTGGCTTCTACGTTTTTAACAATGGTGCAAATCCTTCTGTAGATTATTGGGGTAAGCAATGCTGAACTTGGCAAGTTCATGCAGCGCACATGGCCTCAAGATTGGAAACATGACCCAGAACTGCCTCCATTATGTGTTCTTCGGAGACCAGCTCTGGACTGTGGGAGCACTGGGGCAGAGGGACAATGGGACAATGTTTGTGCCGGGATGTCCCTGTCCCACAGCGTGATGCTCTGAAACAAAGTCCTAGTGCAAGCATGTGAGCGGCCGCCCTCCGCCCCCCCGGTACACCAAAATGAATGTGTATTGTTGGGCATGGGTGTGGTGGGTTTCAGCACACTGAGCCTGCCAGACTTGGACTTCTGCCCCAAATATTCACATGGCCTTAATAATGTTGTTCCCCTTTTCTCATACTTGTCCATGCCCTCACCAAGGCTGTGGTGGCTCCTCTGTGCTGCCAGCAGCGCAGGATTGCCTGCGGCAGAGCTCCATGTGCCCACCCTGGCCAGGTGTCCCTGGAGCTGAACCCTTGTTCACAAGGAGCCATGTCCTACTGTCACATGGAAAATCCCCTGGCAGGGCCAGGGTGGGAAGGAAGGAAAGTCCTGCATGGTCCCACTGTAGGTCCTCCACCAGCAGCACTTGGGAGGGTGAGATCTCCTCTGCTGACCCCCCATACCAAAACCCATGTAGAGCCACCAGAGAGAACCACTGCTGAGAACCTCAGCTCAGAGATCTTTCACCTCTGTGCTTGGTCCAGAGCCTTGATGGTAGATGTGCCGGTGAGTGACACCTTGAAATCCTTCTTCTAGACGCCTGGAAGAGCATGTGCAGGGAAGATAATGGCTTGGGACGGGCTAGATCCTGACCTCCTGCCTGTCTCCTGCAGCATAAGCACCATGCCTATGTTACATCTGTTCCTCTTCCAGGTATCTGCTGCTCTCACGGGACAGCAGAAGACTGAAGAGTGAGCTGAGGCTGGGAACAGGGGCACTCGATAAAACAAGAGGTGATGCTCCCTCGAGTCCTACCAACATTGCTCTTGCAGAGACAATGAGGCCCCGGCTATTTGTGATGTTTCCTTGTATCCTGTACTGAATATTCAGAAGGAAAAAGCTTTTACTTCACCAATTGCACTGGGACCCCTGCGAGAGCATCCTGTTAGCACCCAGCAAGGGTGTCCCTTGGGCTGGTACGCACTGGATGGGTCTTCTCCAGGTTCCTCCATCCCAGACACAAATTGAGCCGGGGGGAATCCACAGCAGAATTTCACAGCTCACTGTTTTAATAAATGTCTGGAAAACGCAGAGTGAAATTGAGTTAGGTCCTTTCCAATACACTAATATTTTGGAACACATGGATCTTGCATATGGGAATAGTCCTGGCCCGGAAAGCATGGGTAAGACCCAAATAGCTTGAAGAGACAGCTCTCTGAACGCTGCTTGGAAGCTGGATTCAATAAAAGGCGATCCCTTGGAGCCAAGGAAACAGGACAGCCAGCCTGCTGAGACCCCAGCCTTGCTGCAGAGGATTTCAAGGCCATTGGCAAGTGCTGTTCCATGATACAGGACAGATGCTCTGCCCACTAATAATGAGAAAAATAGCTATGAACACTGTTAATTGCCAAAATGTAAACTCACTTCTGAGGCTTGCAACTCCCTCTTCAGCAGAGGCTGCGGATGACATGAACTCTCCTTTGCTTTACACACACGGCGTGGCCACGAAAAGAAAAACGATGTGTCTGTAAGGCACCTGGCCCCAACCCCGGAGCAACACGGAGAGAAGCACCTACCCAAGAGTCAGCGTTTTGTTGCAAAAAGCTGAAAACTTGGCCAAGCGCCCCGTGCACTCCCTGGGCTTTGCACTGTGGCCCTGGAGAGGCGTATCTGGGTGCTGAGCATCGCCCCGCGTGCTGAGCATTGCCCCGTGTGCGCCTGTCTCTGGGAACCCACTGCTGATTTGCAAGGGAAATCATGGGTAAATAATCCTCATTACCCAGGAAGGCTGTCCCCTTCCAGATCAAGTTCACTTGTTATTCTGATCAGCCGATAAGCCTCATTTGCATAATTTTTTCTTTCTTCCACAGTCCGGCTTTGCTGTCTCAGTTAAAGCAGATTTTTATTACTCTTATTAATATTATTGCTCCTTGTGGTCATCCCGACTGAAGAGCTTGCGAATGCCTTCAGGCTTGCTGGGAGCCGGGGGTGGCGGTGCGTGGGCTGGGAGCTCTCAGCATGGGGGGGCTGTGCTTTTGCTCCCCCTCGGTGCTCCCTGCAGCCCCATGCTCTTGCATTGCCTGGCTGAGAACGCTGCAGCTCACCACAGCCACCCCACTCTCAGGAACTGCCCAGGCCCATTACCAGGATAACAAACGGGGAGCAGTTGCTTTTGAGGTTCCCCCATTGGAGTTATTCCTAGCTGCTTGACCACTCCAGGGGCAAAAAGGCTTTTATTAATGCGAGTATCTGCTTTTTCTTTTCTCTGAGAAGGGATGCTAGAGACAACACACAGCCGCAGTGGTCTCTGCCAGTGGCGGAGCAGCCCACTGCCTGCCTTCTCGCCCTGAGCAGACCCAGGGTTTTCTCCTGAAATCCCTCTCCCCTGCAGCTTCCACCCACTTTTTAAAGATGCTCAAACCTGAACCATCTCAGTTTCTACAGAGGAAACAAGGCAGGAAAATGCCAGCTGATGTTGCTGGCTCTGAAGCTGGGTCCTGCCTTGAATGAGAAGACACCAAGACCTCATCCCTGTCCCCTTTCCCATCCCTATCCAGCCTCATCCCTGTCCCTGTTCCCATCCCCATCCTGCTTGGCAATGTCTCCTGCTCTGCCCCTGTGGCCCCGAGCTGAGGGCTGCAGTGTGGGCAGACTGGCAGGGTGCAAGAGGAGGCGTGCAGATGAGATGCAAAAGAGAGGGACAGGGATTTGCATCATTTGCTCCATGTAGGGGCTGCTTGGAACTGCACCAGGGCAGAGGTGGGGGGTGGGCACTGTTTTACAGCTCTCTTGGTGATATCAATGTCTCCACTGCTGGGCTCACGATGGATTTCTGGACATAGAATTTGCAGGACAAGGACCTTAAAGCTTGGTCTTTTCAACTTTTTAAAATCCTGTTTCTCTTTGTGCAAATGCAGCTGCATCTGTTGCAATTAGCTGGCTAATTTTTTTCTATTAATTACACATGGTCTCTGTGAAACTACCTGAATTTTAGCTGATTAACATACTGTTTTCTTTTATTCCAGAGCTCTGCATCCCCTCCAGCTCCCTTAAGCTCCGTGGTCCCTCATGCTGCCGGAGCTGGGCTGGGATAGGGGCTTGCCAGCCCCCCAGATCCTGCTCTTTCATGGCTAATCCGAGCATTTCCAGAAGCGGCTGAGTTTTTACTGAGCGTGGTGATGTTGCTTTCAATAATAGCGAAGAACTTTTCTCCCTGCAGCAAATAAAATTCTTTGGCCCGTGCCCAAGGTCCCAGCATGTCATTGGAATGGTCCCTCCTGCCTGCAGGTCCTCCCGAGGTTGCCGGCTGGTGCATCTTAGCTGGTCCCTGAGTTTCTACTGGAATTGGGGCTCGGGCAGCACCGTGTCAGGCAAACGCAGCACAAGCGGGCCCGGGGCAGCCACCATCCCGTTACTTGCGTCTCTCTGGCTCCTCCTGAAGGAGACATCCCTGTGTAGCTGCAGATGGAGAGGCAGCAGTGTTGCGCCGATCGCTCCTTGCCCGTGGAAGGTGCGATAATTTCAGATGGGATGAAAGCAAGATGGGAGACCTGAGGAGAACACGCATCTCATCCCACCATCTTTTTAATAGTGTTATCCCTGCCCACTGCAGCTCCATCGGCTTGACAACACCCGCCTCCCAGGGCAGCCGAAGCCAACAGAGCCGGGAGCCTGGAGGGATGCTGGCTGGCAGGGATGGTGCCACGGGGCTGGAAGGAGCAGCCACGGGCCAAGCTATAGGCACTGCCTTCACAGGACTTCTCCATGCGGGCAGCAAGACCAGAAACCCACCCTCTGAGGGCACGAGGGAGATGTGGGCTCTGGCCGGCAGGACACAGCCCTTTTATTTAACCTCTCTATCCCCAGGGGCTTGGATTTTGTATCCTAGGCTTGGATTTTGTATTCTACTGCCACTCTCTGACTCCAAGATCCTGGCAGTGGTAATAAATATGCCCCCTGCTTTGCTGTGAAGAGGTTTCGTGCTCAGCCCCAGCCCCATTTCAAAGGGTGACCCGCTGTGCCGGGTTGCTCCAGGGCCGCCGAGCCCTGGATGCCCTCACTGTTCCTGCTCTTTGCCAGACCTCTTAGAGAAAACCCGACTGGCACAGAGCTGGGAGATGGCTATTCATTCTCTAGCCAAGGCACAGCCCTTTTTTTTCCTGGGACGTATATTTCATGTTGCTCTGTGCTAATTTTCTGTGGGATGGGCTGCTGCAATGGGAAGGCAAGACCACGGCTCTAAGGGGACAGGCAGCTACAAGGCAAAAGGGATGGATGCTCAGGAAGGGAGCAGCTCCTAGCAGGCTGAAGTCTCCAAACTTGCACTCTGCTCAGGCTAAAGGCTGGAGTATCAGGCTGGCAAGTGCCTGGCAGTGGTACCGTGGCACCTGTGTGGGTGCCAGGAGAAAACTGTACAGTGATGCCCACCAAGGAGCTTAAAGCCTGATGGATTTCCTCCGCTTCCTGGGGACAGGCATGACAGACACTTATGTTATTGTTTGCATAGGTCGCCTGAAGTGAATCACATCCTCGGGCTCCAAAATAGCTGTGGAGGTTTCTCTCTGGGGACTCAGTCACCCCAGAGAGGAAACAGGAAAACAACAAGCTAAATATTAAGCGTGTGCTTTAACGTGAAGCCCAAAGACACACTCAGGGTAACACATTTTCCCCATATACCCACCTAGCACGGAATCAATGAAGTTGTTATTTCCAGACATCCTCAGCAAACACAAGCCTACTCAGTTAAATTTTCCCCCCTAAACTCTTTAATTCTTCTGCAATCTAAGGAGATGGGCCCGTTGGTTACTTAGTCTGGGTTAAAAGTCTGTGTTTCCCTCTCTGAGTGGACTTAAATAGTGAATTATTATTAGATATGTTGTTGACTATTTTGGGACACCAAACATCTGGACACTACAAGTCACATCCCTACAGGATCCTTCCCTCCGAGCGCCCTGGGGCTCATTGCCCATGAAAGCTATGGTACAAGCAGGCCTACAGATCTGCAGATCTTCACTCAGCCCAGCCCTGTGCGTGGTCCCACTCACAGTACAGATCCCAGACGCTGCTCATGTCTGTATTAAGGGAAAGGGTTTAACCCAACCCCTGTTCAGCAGAGGGGACTTTGCACGGGGGGAGAAGAGATGGATGCAGTGACCAGAGTGGCTAGGCAGGAGCCCAGCAGCTCCACCTGTGAGGACCATTCCTGAGAGCACAAGTCTCCAACAAAGAGGAATGTGTGGGCTCTGCCGGAACCAGAAGCCTCACAGCATCGAGCGTAGATAGTTGGAACTTCTAGTTTGAAAATAATGTTGTGGCCAAGGCATAGCCTTCAGGAGATGTGGGGGCAGCTCCCCCAGGACCTGCACCCCTGGCTGGAGGCAGCCACAAGCATGGCTCAGCTAACACATCCCCTCCGCCACCACCCTCGGCAAGGCTTTCCATCCCTCCTGACACACAGCACCAAGTGCTACGATTTATTTGTACCGATGGCAGGAACCATCGGTTTGCTGCAGCCTTTCCCCAGGAGAACATCAGCTTCACGTCCCCGTTTCTCACTGAGAGCATGTGGGGCCGTTAGGGCTTTCCTGAATTCTTCCTTTCTGGAAGCCCTTTTTCTCTTAGGTGACATTAACCGAGAGCTCTGTCACTCCACCCCACTTTAATGATTTCCTCTGGAACATTTTGTGTTCAATAAACTAGTGTGTTCCCCATCTGAGGTGAATCTCCTGCAAAGGGAAGAAAAGAAAACACAAGCCAACAACCCTGTCCTGAGCAGACTGCGTGCTTGTCGCCAGCGCCTGCCACCCAAATTACGCCGTGGAAGAATGTGCACATGGCAGAGGTCCCTGAACATTTCAGGCAGGATATTGCCTGCTCCTGGATGCAGCCTCTTTCACCGCTGCAATAACATTTGCTATAATAAGCTGCGACTCCGTTTCGGGGAAGGCGGGCGCGTGGTGTAGACGTTTTGGCCCGGCTGCTCCCCTTGCACGGAGGTGGCTGAGGGTGGTGGGGGGGGCTGCAGGCCCGTCTCCTTGCAGGCCCTGACCCACTGTGCTCGGGGAGGGGGGTCTGCACCCGCGATGGGGTCAGGTTAGCAAGGAAAAGCAGGCGATGCCCCGGGGGTGCTAAGGGGGTGTATCGCTCTTCTGCCTTCCCCCACGGGGTAAGTTCAGGCTGGGCAGCCGGGATGGCTCCGGGCGGCTGCCAGGGCTGCAAACCGTCCCCTTGGCCTCCAGCTTCTGTGCCAGAGCCTGGGCAGGCGTCCTGTCCTCCCGCCTGGGCAGCCAGCCCAGCCACCTCCTCCTGCAGCCTCCTTCATCCCGCTCCCGGCAGCTGGGCTCCTGCCCGGCTCTGCCTACCTGGGACACGCACCGGGAGCTGAGTGCGGCTGCCGTGCAAAGTTCCTTCTTTGCAAAGCTGCTCCTCTCCCTGCCAGGCTGCCTGGGGGCCTCCTGCGGGTCACCTTGTCCCCTGGGAACAAACCGTCCAGGAGGGCTTTTTGCTTGGACACTAGGTTGCTTGTTTGAGCTGCTTGGGCAGGCTTAGCCCATGCAGGGGAAAACTCCATGGTTTCACAGAGCCAGAGACTGGGATGGCATTGGAGCATCTTGTTGGCCATGAGGTGCCATCAGGTTCTGGGCCAAGAGGGAGTGCTTTCCTGGGCCCAGAATGGCAACCCATGCCCCACATCCATCTGGAGGTGCTGAGCCCATCGCTTTTCCATGGGGTCTCCAACACTTCTTCCCAGCCCAAACCAGTCCCTATTCCCAGTCTGAGTTTTGCCTGGTTTCCATTTCTGGGCTTTGGCTGTCCCATGCCAGACCCTGCTGGGGTTTGCTGGCAAGAGCCTGCTACCACCCCACCTTTTCACTGCGGGTGGGCATTTCTGCCCTGGGTGCCTTTGGTGGTTTTTCCAGGGATAGCAGTCGGCTCTTTGCTGGCCAGGGCAAAATGGGCTGGTCCCTCTCCAGCCTTTAGGGAACAAGGCACCGATTCAGGAGGAAATCTGGTGTGTGCTCCTGTCCCATCACACCTTCCCACTCTGTGCCCTAAACCCCTCCAGAATGTACCCGAAGAGGAAAGAGCCATTTCTGGGATGTATCTGTGGGACAGCAGTGTCACCCATCCCAGGTCCTTCTCCTTGAGTTGACACAAGCCCCACAGGCAGTTGAAGTCCATCTCCTGCTGCGTGACAAGGTGGCTTTGTGCCAGCTGGAGCGGCAGCACTAGAGGGGCTCTCTCCGCAAGCTTGATTTACCCCCAAAATAAGATCATAGAATCATAGAATCATTTAGGTTGGAAAAGACCTTTGGGATCACCAAGGCCAGCACTGCCAAGTCCATCACCAAGCCACGTCCCTAATGAGCAGAGTCTGTTCGGAAGGGGGGATCCACGCAGAGCTGTGGAAAAGCTCCTGCGGACCCCTGCGCACCTTGGATCGGGCTCTGCTTTCGGGAACCATAAATAGAATCTGAGTCACTCAAATACCCAGGACCTGTAAGAGCCATTCATAGCTGCAAATTAACAGCTACCGTCAGGGCCCATCTGTGCACGCCCCAGCCCCGGGTCGGATTCCTGCTCCCTCTGTTTAACCTGATGACCATAATTACACACTCGTTTATACACCCGGCGGCACCTGAATGCTTTACAAGACAAACACCTAATCCCGCGTGGAAATTATAGCCACATAATATCTCTTTTCATTATTTGCTGAGGTGTTGAGTCTGATTACAGCACACACTGTTTGCTTTGTACCAGGGTAAAGCCCCTGTAATTTCTCTGCAAGTCAACATCATTCCAGCAAGGAGGCTGAAAATCTACAGGCTACTGTGCAAACGAGCTAGCAAATATTAATCCACAGTAAATGATCTGGGAGGTGGAGGCAGGGAAGGGGTGAACAAGGTTATTTATACCCCCCCCTCCCCGAGATTAATAATGCCAAATTAAAAAAAAAAAAAAAAAAAAAGAGGGAGAGAGGACGACAAGGGGCATGAAACATTCCTGCTGCCACCGTTCCTGCTCCTTGGGGTAGGGCTCCTGGGGAGCAGTGTGCTTTTTTGGGGGCTGCTAATGGGAAGGGAAATGCCCTGATTGAGAAGATGGGACCTCCCTCATGTCCCACGAGCTTTAGCGGGCTGACAGAGACAGGCCGATCTTCTCATGTTGTCCTGGCATGTGGCACTCCCTGACCTGCCACGTGCTTCCCATAAGCCCTGAAGAAAGTCACTTAACAGTGCTGTGACTCAGTTTCCCCATCTTTAAACACAGGTTATTAATGCTTTCTGATTCCCAAGGGCTGTGTCCTACATGGACGGGAGGCATGGATACTCAGTGCAATGGCAATGAGCACCACTAGGTATATTTAAGCCAAGGATGTGTGAAAGGTCCTTGTCGGATGCTGTTTTCCTGAGTGAAGGGGAAGCAGGAGGGGACCCGCGCTGCCCCGGGCTGAGCTCAGACACTCCACTATCAAGGCAGCATCAGTGGTTAGATGAGACCCCTTTGCTGTGCCTCTGCAGCTCCCACTGGGAGGGCTGGGAAACCTCGCGGATCTCCTATGCTTTCCCTAGATCCACTTTCCCATCTGCTGCACTGTGAGGATCTCACCTTCCCGATGCCTTGCTCAGCGTCTGGGCTGCCCACGGTCCTTGGGGTGTTTCCCAGATGGAACATCCCCTCATTTCCCACCTTTGCAGACCCCCAGCAATGGTGATCCGGAGCTGGGAGCCCCCGCATCCCCCCACAGCTCCTCACCGTGGCTCTGCAGCCCAGTTCAGATGCTGTGTCCTTGGTTTCTCCCCAGGAAAAATATCACCTTGGGCTGAGATGCAACAGGAGTGACGTTGTCTGGAAAGAAAGAAGGATTTGCTTTAACCTGCGGCGCGTGGGTTTGCAACCAAAGTATACAGGCGGGCTTCAGGCTAGACTGTACCCTGGACCCCAGCCAGGTGATGGGCTGAATCCTGGTCTGCATCTCGGCTGTGCAAAAACTCCTGCTAGGCAGTTTCAGGGCAGTTCACTCCGGGTTTCCACCGATGGAGCGGTGGGGGAGCCGAGGTCAGCCCGCTGTCCACTGCCCGCTGCCCGCTGCCCCGCTGCTCACGGCGGTGCGGAGCAGGAGGGAGCTGATGGCAAAGCACTGGCAGCATCCATGCTCCTGCCGCTCGGCCCCGGCAGTGGCACGGGCAGGGGGTGATGTTATTGAAATCCATGTCAAATGGGTGTTAATGAAAGAAAACCAGGCCTGCGTATTGCATCCCCCTTAAATCTTCAGGGAAACGTGTGTGCATGCTGGAGAGAGGAGGGTAATTATTGCTCCCAGTGGCAGATGGGGAACCGGGGGAGCACCGGGGCCCCCAGGGCCACCCCCAGCCGGCGCCAAGGTGAGCCACTGCTGCCCACAGAGTGGGCTGAGCACCACAGGACCAGCACCACCTCAGCCACTGGCTCCTGGTGCCCCATCTCTCTCCAAATTCTCCAAAATTAATTTAATTAACTTAAAAAAGGCAAATGCAACCAATGCAACTTGAACAAGGCAGGCTGGATGGGGAGCACTGGGTCGAGCTGCACCAGCTTTGCCATCCCACCACGCTCCGACTCCCGTGGCTGCTGCAGACACACGCGTGTGTACATGAACGTGCACACGTGGCCCCATGCTTGCTCCTGGTGGGATGGGGTCCATGCCGGGCCGAGACTCGGCCTCCCGGAGATGGAGAGGCAGCGAGCTGTTTCTCCAGCACTCAAGTTTTTCTTTCAGACTCCAAGCTGCCTTGCCAAGTGTTATAAAAATATATCAGTGTGAGCCAAAACATTTAGCACTCCACTTATTACTTCAAGGTTATAGGTTAAACAAATTCCTTCTCAGAATTTACTGTGTTCATTTTAGCTTCACAACACAGCCCTGCTAGCGGTAGATATATTTCACACTGTAATACCTCCCTTATGTATTGGAGGGGGGGAAAGGAGAAGAGGAAAGTAGCTTTCTAAATTTTTATGTGAACAAAAGCTACTATATAAACTAGCTGAAAACAAGTCCTTTGCAAGAGATAGTTTGTAAAACTTATTTTCCAGTAACCAATAAACCAAGAATGAAAGGCAAAGTTTGTTTTTACCTTACCTAATAATTGTATTTTATTTTCTGAGTTTTGCCTTTTTTGTACAATAAAGCCTAAAAAGAAAATAAAGAGCTGAATTCACACCTCGGGCAAGCAGGTGCGATTGTTCCAGTGAAAGTGCACCCCTGTCAGCCGGGCTCTGACCCCTCTGCGGTGGGGCATGAATCCAGATAACGGGCATCTGCTGGAGTTATCACACATGGAGCTCCAGGCTGGGGAAAAAAGATGGTTTGGAGAGTGAGGGCTTGCGGCTTGCTTTGCCGCTGGGCTCCCTCCAGTCCCTCCAGTGGTATAGACTCTGCCTTTTCTCATCTGCTCAATGTGATGCATAAACTAACTTAATCTCTGCTGTCTGCACGCATGTCCCCATTGCTGATGGCTTGTGTCACCTCACGTCTGCCCCGTGCAAGTCTCTATAGCGGGGCTGATGCTTTCATCCAGCATTGGAGGCGTTAATTCATATCTGGAGAAAAAGCTTCCAAGATGGGAGGATGCAAAGCTGAGCCCAGGGTGGCACTGAGCGCTGTGACTACGGGAGACGTCACAGTTACACACATGATGCTGCTCCCTTCAGTGTCACCGGGAAGCAGCTCCGGGATGCCAGGGAGGGAGCCAGGCTGGAGCTGCCAGTGTAGGGTTCCTCGGCTGTGTGAGGCACAAGGTGGGGAGTGTGATGGGAGGTAACGTGATGCTTTGGGAGGGATGGGGGGTGGGTGTTGAGGTGCATTGGTGATAAAACTGCTCTTTTTTGATGTTTAGAGGTGAAGAGGGAGGTGGCATAGGCAGCTGAGCTGGGGCACTTTGCCACTGATGTCCCTGTTATGGGCGTAAGGGTGCTGCCCTGCGAGGGGCACCTCTCCCCTTGCAAATCAATTCCCCTTTGGAAACCACCCTGCAGAGAAGGACCTCATCGTTGCCGAGCGGGGTTTTTATTTTTGGACGTCAGCAAAGCTAGTGACAGCAGCACATAGTGAAGCAACCGCTTGTGTTACAAAACGCTGAAGCCCCATACGCCCTGGCAGCTGGCAGTCCCCTTCGCGTTCACACAGGTACCACTCTGCAGTTTGCAAAGTACGAAGTCTGTGCAAAATCTGAGGTTATAGAGAAAAAAAACCCTGAGATTCCAGAGCTGCTCTTCTCTGCGTTGTCCTATAGCCCTGGTCAGGAACAGGGAGGGGGCTCATCCCGCCCTTACATCCACTTGCAAATTACTTGCAAGATGAAGGGGCTCCAAGCTGCTGGCCTCGTTTCTATGAAACAGACCTTAACAAAAGGGGAAAAAAAAAAAAGTATTAGGTCCGGTTCACGTTTGGGGTTTGGATTTCACCTAGGAGGGGAGGGGAGCGGGAAATCAGACATTGAGGTGTCATGTATGCGAGCTAATAAAACTGGGCCAGCAGATTGAAGATGGAGGAGCTGAGGGACTGTTTAGAGGTATCCGTCACATAAATGAGGAGGTGGAGGAAGTCTGGATGATAGTAACCCCATATTAAAAAATTCTGCCCTGTCAACAAGCAAAGAACTACATGGTGGAAATACGCCTGTGCTTGTTGAACTGTGAAACCAGATGTCTTAGAGCAATAACTATCGCACAGGAGGCGGGGAGGGCTGGGAGGAACACGTTTGCCTACGATTAAGAAAAAAATACATGCTGCTACAGCCGTGGTTTCAATTAAAATGGCTCAAACCAAATATTGTTCCTATTAATGGGATGTCCAGCTGTGACACCACCATGTAGTATCCTTACACATTCGGCACAGGCAACATCTGCAACATAATCCCAGTATCCATGCAGTGGAGCCAAGGAGCTGAGAGGCAGCTCACGTTCTTCCCAGTGGCTCAGCCTAGATGAAAAGGCCCTCGTAGGGAAAGGGGGAAAATACAAGCATTGGAGAGGCTGGAGGCGATGCAAACAGTGCCTAATTTGTATCTTTGGGTAACTGAGGATATTGGCATGTAAAATTGGGAACATGGTGTAAGACCAAGCTTCGGATGCTGCAGAAACAAGTCTTGGTTACTGCACTGTGTAGAAACCACTGTGCTGTCTGTCCAAAGATAAGTGGCAGAAGCAGCACTTTGATTCCTTGCAGCATTTAACCCGTGTTTAAACACCACCCCCCCCCAGCTCTAAGCTTCTGCTCTGGGATGGGAGCAGATAAAGTCAAGGTTTGCAGAACAGGAGCTGTTGCCACCACTTGCAGCGTGTAAACTCATCTGCGCTCTGGAAATGAATTCATACCCCGAACAAGCTCTGGTGTTCCTGTGCCCTGCGAGGCGAGGCAGGCACCACCAGAGCGGCTGCTGTCCTTGCTGGCAGGATCCATGCCTGGGGAGGTGGGAAGGAGCCCAGCCCACGTGTAAGGGGCTAGCAGGGGCTGGGGGCAAATGCCCACCCTGTTAACGGCACCGGGCGAGGGCGATGAGGCTTCAGCTCCTTCTCTGAAGCAGCAGCTGCGGGTGGGCAGCTATAGTACAGTCAGGGCTGGTGTAGCAGAGAGGCACCCATGGAAAGATGTCCCCAGGGAATGGGGGACAACACGACAAAGCACTTTTAAGGAGGTGCCAGTCCCGCAGAACTTGACCTGCTTGACTGGACTCATGTGAACTGGCATCTCTTGTGTGATTTGTGTTTTGGAAATGAGACTCTGGTGCATTTTTGAATGACTGGGGCCTAAACATGCTTTGATGAAAAGATCTTAAATAAGAATTACAAGCAAATGTTAGAATTTTATTAAACTGGATTGATTGCTGACTTGGCAATCTGATTCTCTCTGAAACACCTCTCATGAGGTCCTGTTCTTTAGAGAGTGTTACAACGTGTAAGCAATGCCTTAGTGGCAAAATAGGAGTTAAAATCACAAAGTTCTGCAAGAATAGGAAGGTGTGTGGAGTAAAGCCCCTAGTTCCTGCGTGGGAAGGCAAAGGGATAGTGGAGGGAAGCAGATATTAAAGCAGAGAGAAGGCAAGGCAGAGGGAAATGTGCGCCCTTGGACACTGGTATGAAACCTGTAAGAAAACATCTGCTGAGGGGGAAGAAGTGGGGAACAGGAGAGTGTGGACTTCATAGCAGTGATTAAACATGAAGAAGTTACTTGGAAGAAAATTGTGCAGATGGAAAATCACTGATTCTTGGAGAAATAAATGAAGAGGAGGAAGGCATGCAGGTAGATGGGAGGCTCAAGCCGTGTCTTCTTTGCGTTCTGGTTCTTCTCTCCTAGAGAGAAGGAAGCATCAGAGGTGATGGAGCAACAGTAACAGAACAGAAGGATGCTTGAAAATTGCCCTTCAAATGACAGCTCCTCAGATTTGTAGCCCACAAACATGAAACACTTGCAAAAAGTTGTAAAACATGATAAATCACACACTTGGTGATTCACTGAGTCACGAATGTGAATTTTGCATTCCCAGTCTCCTGAAATGACCAAATGAAAACTCTGCAAAGTTGTGGAGCTGCGACTGGGTTTTGCAGGCTGGTGCTGCGGCACCTGGAGATCTCTGGAGACTTGAAGATCCTGCACCATTTCTGGGCCCTTCACGATGCTCCCCGTTACTTTGGCAAGAGCCATCCCAGATCTTTTCTATAACCTTTCCAGAACTGCCTTGGAGGCAAACCAAACCTTCCCTGGAGTTTTCCAGAGCACCACAGAGCCTTTCTAGAGGCAACCAAGAGCTCTCCAGAGCTTGTCTGGAGCCCCACAGAGCCATCTCCATGGCACAAGTACAGAGTCTCCTGAAGCAGTCCTGGCTTTTCCCAAGGGTCTTTCCTGGAGCTCACAGGAGCTTTCTGAAACCTCCTCAGAGCCTCTCTAGAGCCCAGGCAGATCTTATCCTAGAGGTATCTGAGAGCTGCTCTGGACATGTTCTAGAGTAATTTCAAACATCCCCTCTCCCAATGAGACACTTCAAAGCTTTCCCAGAGCTGTCACAGAGCTTCCCTGGAGCCTTTCCAGAGCCATCTGGAAGGTGCGAGCCGGCAAAATCCAAAGTCGCAGCTTGGCAATTTTCTAAAGTCGCAAGTCGGCAATTTTGGAAGTCACAAAATAAAGGAAACAGCTGTAAGTGATGTGCAGTGGGACTGTGTTTCATTAGGAACCTCAGAGAGACATGTTAACCCATGGTAAATTAGGTGTAAAATTGATCTTCACCATTTCCCGGTTGCCATATGTGTCGTCAGCAGAGAGCAGAATACCCCTGGGCTGCCATCACATGTGTTTGTCTGCACACTGGATATCATACAGGGTCTAAACAGATGCTGCTTTATCAAAATAACATGCATTGGGGATGGATTTGAGCCTTAAGTATAGAAAACTTGATGGTGCTGATAATGCAGAGTGTGCAGATGTTAGCGGTGGGAGTCTGGCCTGTTTTACATGATGATCAGCACGTTGGTGATGGCTTGGGTTTGCTGGGATGTCTATTCTCACAGCTGACAGATGGATCGGTTCCTCTGGAGTGAGGAAGACACAGCAACGGGGTCCAAATCCTCTTTTAAACTGAATTAGATTGCTCCTGCGGTCTTAATAGTAGTGAAAGGCTTGTTCCAGCCCTTGTTCCCACTCCGAAAACCCTTTGAACTTGCTCGTATCCTCAGCTAGAAGTTGTTCCTTGAGCCCCTGATTTGTAATGGGCCCCTCATCCCTTCAGCAGTAAGGAAGGAGGGGACAGGATTTATTTGTAAGAGTTAATTTCAAGAGGAGGGTGTTTTATTGAGCTGATGGACATCAGGAGCACACCTCTGACTGTGTGGTTATGCTGGGGCTTCAAGCTGCACTGAAACGCAAGCTCCAGCCTCAGGTTTCTCCAAGCTTTCTGGCAATTAAGAAAATTATTCAAAATTTGCACTGTGCGCTCTTCCTTCAGTTTCTCTCATAGAGGTCTTGCACAGTTCTGTTTGGGACCACAATGAGGACCATGATCCAATTCTCCAGGTGAACTTGGTAGGATTTTGAGAAACAAGATGTCTCAGTCGCAAGCCTCAGGCACGTGTGCCTCTGTGGGATTAGCGCTGCTCTTGCTCTCTGCCTTTAATATTCTTCCTACACGGCAACACAGCGTTGCAGGCCAGCCGGTGGGACTCCCAAAGGATGCACGAGTATCTCAGCCAGCCAGGCTGTTTCCAGTTGTCTCAGTTGGTCCCTCACCTTTCCCTAGCGCAAAAGGCTGTTGGTTTGGTTCCCACCTGTGGTGTTACTCATGCTGCCCTTGGGCTCCAGCAGGGGCACACCTATGCTTACTGGGAATTTCTCCCCAGAGCTACCCACTCACCAGTACTGAAAAGGAAGGTGTTCCTTCACTAGGTGGTGTCTCCTGCTGGTAAACCAGCTGTGTGTTCATTAACTTGTCCCTCCACACAGGTAACGCAGACCTTGACTCCAACCAAATTCACCCAGTTTAAGTTCCTCTTTAAGTGGCAAAGCACAAAAATCTCCAACTGTTTCCACCTAGCACCTGAGGCCTCATCTCCCCCGGCATTCCCCAGGTCCTCGAAACACCCCTGCTTTGTCTCACACCAACACGGCTCTCCCGTGCTTGGTGGAGGGGTGTTTGTGCATGCATGGCTCGTATGGCTTTTTATTTTTTCGCCGGGACAAGGAGCAGTGTAATGTCTGTCTGCTTTTCCTGCTTGTCTAGTTCTTAGAAACCACATGTTCTTCCTTCACCAGCAACTCCGCATTTATTAATCTGCAAAACAAGACTGTGCACTTTTTTTTTTTTTTGCAGCAGCAGTGGCGAGTTGGCCAGGGGCCAAGGAGACCCTTAGTCACTTCATTTACGCAGGCTGCAATAAGAGGAGGGCAAACCCGTTGGGGAGTAATTCGAACATTCAGACGCCTGCACCGAACTCTCATTTCTACCTCATTAACTTTACAGTTTGACAACTTCACAAGCCAGGGACTTCTGTCGTGATTGCTGCTGCATAGCCAAGCGGCAGACACCTTCTTTCAGTGTGCAGGCTTACTTCATGTACGGCTGCAATGGATTTTCCTGCCCGTGCAGGGAGTAATTCTCAGTTCTTGGCTGGTAGGGTCTTCCTGGGGGTCACAGCTCTGTCTGCGTGGTAAATGCCCGCGTGATCTTGTCACAGCCGCTGCTGCTCCAGGTGTATGCCTGGCAATGGTCTTACACACCATGAACGAGTCCATTCTTGCTTTTGCCTAGACAAAGAAAAAACCAGACTTACGTCAAAGTTAGTTAAAATGAATTAACTAAGCCTGACTTCACCTGCTCTGTCCTGAAGTTGCAGCTTTAGCTCAGCTTTAGCCAAAAGGAGCGTGGAATCCAGGCCAGGGTCAGTAGTGCGGGCTGGTTTGATGATGCTGCATCAATACTGGGCAGAGTTTGTGCCAGGCTCCACTAATTTATGTCACCTATGGGGAGTGAGGGGTAAACGCAGGGTTCCCCATCTGTGGGGTGAGCCTTTGGGCAGGGTGAGGAAGACCACTGCCTACCTGTGCTCTGGGAGCTCGTCCTTCCCCTCCCCCTGTCCCCAGTGCTGTACCTGTTGCTCAGGCGGGTGGTGTTCAGCAGTCTGTGTGCCCCTGCTGAGCTCGCTGAGACCTTGGGTGCGATGGGCGTAGGAGTTTCCCACACTGCATCCTCACGACTTGCACCCCCCACTTCTGCAGTGCAGGGCTGCAGCTTGGCATTGCTGTCAGATGCCAAAAATCGGTGTTTCCTGGGACCTGTCTCCTGCCCCCGTTAACAGCGCCTCTAGAAAGTGGTCTTACATGCCCGTGCACGGGCTCTGTAAAAGCAGGATGGAACCCGGTGCCCTCTGCCTAGTGCTGAGTGGATCTTAGCGCTGAGAGTCTGAATTAAAAGCTGGGTGTTTTTTTTTTTTGCTGTGCCATTAAGGACATGACTCAAAGGCACCCAGGGAGAGGCGAAGGGTTGGAAATACAACTTTTATAGCCCTTCTTCTCTTTATAAGGCTGTTTTAAGCTTGCAGAGTTTCCAAGAGCTTATTGCACAACCGCTGTCTGGGCTTGCTGATGCCTCGTGCCGTGGCAGGTGATTCAGAGATGCGCTGGAGCCGAGGGCTCCGGGAGGGAGCAGGAATGACGGTGTAACACCAGCACCCCGAGCTGGAGAGCCTTAAGAGGAACCAGAAGCAATAGCTGGGAAAGGTTATAAATCCTTATGCTTCAGTGCTCTGTAAAGCTCTAATTAACAGGGGTAAGGACAAAAGTTCCCTCTTGGGCACGTTGGCCCATGACTGCCTGTTTGCACTTCCCTCTCAAGCAGTTGGCCTGAGTCATTCCTGAAGACGAGGGAGCCCCACCTCGATTAAATTCCTCACTTGAAGCCCAGTGTGGGGATTCCTCTGACTCCGGGGTAAGTTGTTTTATTGAGTAGGCAACTTATGCATCCATCACTGCCTGGGGTTTCAGATGCAGCCCTGGCTGGTGGAGATAGAAAATGATCAGCTTTAGATGATAGCTCAGAGGCCTGCCAAGGCAGCGTGGCTTTGTCCTTGGTGAGATACATATCACCAAGGCAGCCATCCAACGATGCAATCATTGCGCATTGACCTAGTTTAAGCTTTCAGGCACTTTCAGTAGCTCAGACTGATCTCACACCAACAAAAAAAAATATATAAAAAACAGAAGTCTAACTGGAAAAATGCCGTCTCATATGGTGTTCCTTGGCCCACTCAACAATGGAGCCAATAAAGATGCCTTTCCAGGAACCTTCCCAGGTTCTTTTTCAACCCAAAGGTCGTATCACAGAGAAACCACGTCGGGAACACGGACAGGACATTTGTTTGGCTGCAGAGGGGCTGCTCGGTGGGATGAGAGCAGGTTCATTGGGGGGAACATGGGGAGGTCAAGGGAGGGACTGAAGTGGAAGGTGAGGAGAACGTGGCTGGGTATCACACAGCAAAGCCTTTGTTTGCTGTTAGGTGTGAAGAAACATAGATGCGGAGAAGATGTTTTGTCTGGGTCGCAAGAGCAGATGGCAGGATAAGGTCCTTCCTTAACCCGAGTGCCGTGAGGTTAGATAAGACCACGTCCATGTAGTGCAGAACCTTGTCTTGCACCCGACACTGCCGAGAGAGGTGCAAGGCACCCTGCAGGTGTGGAATTAATTGCTGCCTTGCCTAAAACACATTTGCAATGTGTAGGTGTCTTCTTCTCTTGTAGAGGATAACCCAGCAGGAGCTTTGCCCTGCAGGTCAAGCCAAAGAGATGATGCCCTGGCCTTCCTGAGGGCCAGTACAGACCAGAGAGCCAGCAGTGGGAGTCTGACCAGGAACAATTAAAGGGGACAGCACAGTTCCACTCTGAAAGATTAAGAGGCAGAAGAAGATAAAATGTGTGGCATAACCCCCTCCAGTTACAAAGTGCTTCTATTTTCCCTTTCCTCTAATGGAAGATCAAAGAGGTGTTTGATGAAATTAAAACTTTGGGCCAGGTCTTTTGATGGCATAAATTGACTTCACTCCAACTTAGTGCAGGTGAGAATCTGACTTTATCTATTTAAATAATAATAAAAAAAAAAGTGCAGTGCAATAGGTTATAAACTTGTGGAACTTACTGATGCAAGATTATTGTTACAGCAAATAGCCTAACAGATGCCAAAATGGTTAGACTTATATATGTGAATTAAAATAGAAAAGGTCATGGATGTAACAAAAACTAGAATGTCAAGCTAGATTAGTTCACCAGAAAATGAACAAAGAGATGGTGTGCTTGGAAAAATCTGGTGAATCCCTCCAAGACTTTGAAACCAGCCCCTTGTTCCAGCCACGGTTTGCTGCACAGCTTTGGTTGGGCAAAGGGTTGGGCACAAAATACCCACAAGGTGAATTTAATGGAAATTCTTGATCTTCCCTGAGCATGAGCGGATCAGTCTCCTCATGAAAGCTCGTTCCTCCCTTGTTATTATTTACTCGAGGCTGAGCTGGGGTTTGAAACCAGCCACACTGACTTTCAGTTCACCCTCTGCAGCTCCTGATATCTCCATCCCAAAGGGCTGATCTCAACTGCAGAGGAGCAGTCGTGCAGCTGGGTTCACCTGGTGGGGAGGAACAGTGGGCACAACCCATGGCAGTTGTCTGGGTAGCAGAAAATACTGTTTTCTGATGAATTAAAAGTGATGCACAGCAGGCAGCCTGTCTCTGCTGACAGCACGTAGAAGTTATGCCCTTCTCGGTCTTGATGCAGCAGATCCCGGGTCACTGGGTGCCCTGCACTAGGTGCTGAGCACTGGCTTCATGGATAAGCAGCTTGGGAATTCCTGAACCTTCAGGAACATCGTGTAACGGGGCTAAACTGACCTGCAGCCAGGGTTTGGGATGGGGTCAGTATGTGAGCTGCTGGGAAAGACTGAGCAGCCAGACCCAGCTCCCCCGCCATCACACTGGGGCAGCGATGCAGAAGCAGCATTAACTCTGCTCGCCTGGAGCAGGGGGCTTTGCTGGGACCGCCAGCGGGGAAGGTCACTGGGTGCCACCAGGCTCCCAGCACCCCAGCATGGCCCATCGGAGGAAGGGACCTGGAGATGAGCCCTCATTTCCATCAAGCAGTGCCACCGTCCTGCCTGGGGCCCTGCCCCTCTCCCACATTAAATCATCACACAGGCAGAATTCAGTCATGCAGCAAATTAAACCTGGAGAAAGATGTTTCCAGTTGTTCCAAATTAATTGGGTTGCCCAGGCTGAATCCTGCGTGGCTCCATTGTTTCCAGCAGCAGCAGCATGGTGGTGGCATCACCTACGTCCTGGAGACACTGCCATCCCCAGCCCTTCTGCTGGGTCTCAGAACAACCCACCTGGTACGGGAGTTTGGACACTTGTTCCAAAGCACAAAAAACCAGGTTGGTTCTTTTTCATTAGCAGCAGAGGGTGAAGAAGTTCCCTAGGGAGAGTGGCCATCTCAGTGTGCCTCCAGCATCACCACCTTCAACGCTTTTCAGGGCGGGGAAGCAGGCTCTGGTGTAAGGAGTAGATTTAAGGAAATAGCATTTGATCTTTTAAATCAAAATCTTTAAAACCTTTGCCCTCTAACAACTCTTTTGACTGTATATATCAGTCAGTGTCTGTCTTCAGTGCTCAGGGCAGGTCTCTAGCTGGCAGACTGCAGCCAGGACCACATTTTCATGAGAACAAGCCTTCCCACAGAGAAATTCAGAAGGATGGGCACGTGCTTCTCCTGACACACATGATTCGATGCTGGCTGAGCTTAGATGACCCCTCACGTGTGCTGAGTGAGGCTTGAAGGGAACTGCCCTGCAGGTCTCAGTGCAAGGGGGAAGGTGGGATTCTCCCTGGTGCTCCTAGAGCTGTTCCCCGTGCCCCTGGCCAGCCGTGGCTGTGCCTGCTGGGGGGGGCTCAGGGCTCATTTCTCCAAATAACTTTTCACTCAGCACCTGCCCGCTCTCAGTACCACCGTTTCACCCACTTCAGATGCTGGGTAATTTTAAGTGATTTCTCAATTCGTGCACAGACAGCACGTCTGTTCTGTTATTTATTTCACACGATCCACCAAGAGTTAAAGGAGAAGAAAACATTTGGCTTTTAGTGGTTTACAAAGCCTCATTACAGCTGAAATAAAGTAACCACTAAATCTTGTGTGGTTACAGAGGTCACTGCCGTTCTGGCACGGTGGCGCCAATTCCAAGGCAGGAATTCCATTTTCCTCCCAGGAAAAGTGTGCACAAAGTTGAAGGGATGACAAGGGCTGCCTTGCCGGGCGGCAGTGGGGAGCACAAGGGCTCTTTCATGGGGGGATGGTGGCAGGAGGGCTCGGGTATGCATCGCCCCCCGGGAGGCGGCGGCAGCGGTGGCGGTGGTGTGGTGGATGTGCTGCTCCCCTCCGGAGTGCGGCATCGTGCCGTGCTAGGGAGCTCCCCGATGCTCGATGCTTCGGCCTCAATGTTTTGGCTGGGGAGTGGAGAGGCGCTCACAAGCAGCACCGAAATTTTCCTGGCTATCCTGTGACATAAGTAGGTATTACTTGACTGTGCACAGGGCTGGAGGCGAGCCAGGAAAAGCCCGAGCCCCGTCATGGCATTTCTCAAAATGTCAGATGCTGGGGGTGCGTTCAGATACATCAGCGCTGGAGATGCACCTTTAACCCTCGCGCCTGGAGGGATGGGAGCTGGGGACCGGCAGCTCCTTGGCCGTGGTGTAAGCCCATTGGTGATGCAGGTGAAGAAGCCAAAGCCCGAGGGCAGGTAGCAGCGGCCAGCCCAAGTCCCAGCCCCAGGACCTGCTGCATCCAGCGATTTGCGGTCTGGACAGAGGCTGAACGAAGTTTGCAGGAAAATTTCTTCCCAGCTGGTATGTATTAATAGCTCTATACTGGATCTCCCATAGCAATCAACTGAAATATTGCATTTCCACAGCGGAGTGGAGATGGGAGAGGACAGAGCAGGGCAGACATCACCAGCTGGTGCCAGACAGGGGGTTTATTACTGCCAGCTTTTTGCTTTCCCGGCTGCTGGCAATTCCTACCAAGGCTGAAGGTTGGGAGAGCAGAAGCTGCCGCCCCAACCTGCGTGGCTTCTGACAACCTCCGCTCCACACCGAGATGCTCAGGAAAAAGTGGGTGGCAAATTAAACCCCGAGAAAGGCTGATGCACACTTTCATTCAGATTTAAAATGGCCTTAATTCAATTTCTTACATCACACGCCAAGTGAATCAAGCTGAGCTGAATCAATGGCATTTGAATTCTGAATGAAGAGGTCTGCTCAGAGTTTTAGGGTGGCTGAACTGATCTGCTCTAAATTCACACCTTTAATTAGCTGGAATTAATTTTCCCGAGTGTTGCTGCATGCAGACAGAGCTTTGGTTGATTTAAAAAGAAAATTCCAGACCCGGCTTCTTTCCATTCACTTCTGTTCAGCGTGCCACCAGCATAGCAAATTCAATAAAGCTGATTTATTTAATAAGTGTACTATAACAAATTAAATTAAATATGTTTAATATAAACAGATGATGCACCTCATTTAAATGTTAGCTTCTTAATTAAAACCTGGCAATTGTGTTTTGCCCTTTTATTGGCTTCCTAGTGAAGCATGGTTGTAAAGTTACCTAACACACACACTCAATTACTGGTCTCAGGTTCTACCGCTCGCCTCCTTCTCCTCCACATGGGCTTGACACGGAGGCAGGTTTGTTCCCAGTGGGATCAGCGCTCCGGGCTCTAGCTGGGGGAGTGGGGCTGCTGCAGCAGGGTGAAGCCGGGGCTGCAGTTATGGGCAGGCGGGTGGCAGGGGTCAGGGGATTTATAGCCCCTGCAGAGCCCCAGGGCCCAGGGCTGTGGCATCCCCCTGTAACAGCAGCGCTGGTTGCTGATCCCCAGGGAGAGAATTCAGCGTTTATTGGGACGTTGGCAACAGGAGCTGCACAGACACGCAAGCTGCTGGGGTTTGACAGCAACCCCTGTGCCTCGTGAAGGTTTTGAGGGAGCCACGAAGTTCATTTAGAGGGGGTTTGGGATTTGGGGGTCAACTCATGATTTCCCTGGGGTGGAGCGCTGGGTCTCTGTGCCGTGCTTGCAGCTCCGGGGCAGAGCTTGAGGCCAGCTTTGCACTGGGAGGGGGGCAACGCCAGATCCCGCAGGCTATAGTCTGCAGAGAACCTGGTGTGAGCGACCTTTGGACGTGGAGCTCGAGCAGTTCTTATGCCCCTTTCTGAGGAAGGGCAGCCCAGCCCTGCTGCACGGGTGCTTTGCAGCGACAAAACTTCCCCGTGCAATAGCTGGTGCCACTTCGTTCCCAGCAAACCCGCTGTTCCTGTGCTTTCTTCCTGAATTATGCATCAGTCACGGGAAAGCAAATGAAAGGAGGAGATTGTTAGAAGAAAATTTTCACGTGAGGAGCAGTGCTGTTCCCTCATGCTGCTGACATGCTGTTGACACAGCCTTTGATTTACAGCTGCGGAAGCTGAAACCAGTCCCGTGCCATCCATGTTAGCATCCTTCTGCAGGGGAAAAAAAGGCTGCGCGCTCGGGACACGGGGCAGTGGAAGATGACAGTGCTGGTGGCAGGCAGAGCACTGTCTGCCCCCGAGACACTCTGTTTTGAAAACAACCATCCAACTCTAATTGCCAATCTTATTTTTTCATTATTCTTAAGACATAACACTCTGTTCTCGTTGCTGTTTGCACTGGCAGTGCTCCACGTAACGCAAGGTTCAAGAGGGGAATACAATTTCTTGCCCTTCCGTATCTCATTTGTTTGGGCATCAGTTCTGACTAATCCCCAGTTAATTACTTTAAGATGATGGCTTCCCCGAATGAAAGAGCACCTTTGTGCTTGCTGTATTTTAGCACTTACATATCATCATTTAGGAACACAACTCTGTTAGCAAATGAAATATAACAAGCAGTTTTGGCCTTTGCTTCCCTTGGGAGATGCTTTACCACCAAGCAAGCTACTGGCTGCTGTAGCACGGGTGGGTCAATCTGGGGCTTTCTCTTCTTTGTGGGATTTGGGTGGGTTTTTTTGTTTTTTTTTTTTTTCATAAAGTTTCCAAAAACCTTGGTGAGGATTAAAAGGACTTGCGAAACCTTGACATTCTTCATTAGGAAGGATCATAATTTTTTGGCCAGTCCTACACAAAACACGTCAGCTCTGCAACATGAACTTCTGGTGTTTAAGCTAAAGGGGTAACGCGATTAAGAAATAGCAGTGGGGTGTGATTATTTTCTGTGAGACCCGGGCACTTCGGAAAGGCACAACGCCTCGCAATACTGCTCCGTGTGTTTCTGTCTTACTGCTTTGTGGTAAGCAAATCCTCAAACAACTTCCTGACCGACACCTACTGACATGCTAATTACTGAAAAATCAAAAGAGGAACCCTTTACTGAGGCTAAAAGGAATACAGTGCAGTGTATGTAATGGAAATGAAGTGGTGGAAATGAAGTTACTTTTTGTAAGGCTTTCATTTTCAATTTCCTTCCATGAGTTAGCAAAATGTTACAGGGAAATGATGACTGCCAGCCTGCAAACATGTTTTCCTTGATACTTGGGACACTGCAGTTACTTGAGATGAGTATTTGTCTCTGTTATAGTTAGCTGCAGGACATTCATATGTTGCATAGGAAAATAATTTCTTGACATGGCAACCTCTCTTCTGTAATATCTTGCTCATATCTTAAATATAAGTACCTTCATTGAAGCCATTGGAGTAAGAAGTCTGCAGAAGTATAAGCAAAATATTAATCGTGGCATTTATTCTGAGAGCAAACTGAAGTTGTATGCTCTTCATAAACATCACGTAAGTACCGTGCTGCTGCCGCAAAGATATTCAGATTGCCTAATATCTGTAATGCTATTTTGCTGCTGAAAAAAAGGCAACCACATTTTGGAGCATGCAAAATCCTCTGGTGCAGGTTTAGCAGGTACATCAGCAATGATTAAGAAAGAAACCGAGGAAGTATCTCCCCAAATGCCAAATGACCTATGCTGCACAACGCCTCTAAGCATTGCAGTGATAGCTTGACAAGCTGAACGTGCTGGAAATGCACCTTGTCTTGGATGCTTCTTGCCTACAATCCAGGGATAAAATAATTATTCTGGAGTTTAGTAAGAATTCTGCTTTACATCTTTGGGATGCTTTATGAATCTCAGTTAATTCAAATCCACAGCATCCCTGTAATGAGCAAACCCAAGTTCTAGGTGGGGTAAGGCATAAACCAGGAGGCCTGACGAAGGAAACACGAGATGCGTGTGACCAGACAACCATCCTTCCTCCCCTCGGGAGCCCTGTTGGCAAAGGTTGGACAGAAGGAGTAATTAATACTGGAAATGAAAGGCAAATGAACTATTTCTGAGCAGGTGAAGGAAAAGAAGGTGGTCTGGAGGCACTGATTTCTCTCCTTGCCCCAGGAGGTCAGTGGTCCTCCCTGGGTATCACCACCTAGTAAGGAGCAAATGGGCATGTGGAGAGTTACCGAGGAGAAAGCCATGAGGGTGAAATACTAATTCGCAAAACTGAGCAGAACATTATGATTTTCTTATCCAGCTCCCTTTCCCTCTCTCATCTTCCCTGGATGAGAGCAGCCATGAGGTGCTGTTAATGACGAGGTGGGATTTCTCTATTATTCCTTCAGACCGCAGGGCTGGGAGACCACATGGAGTAATTAATTTTGACTTACAGAAGCTGTATTAAATTGGATAGAAATGGGTGAAAATAGGATTAGGAATGGAGTTTAGCCAAGAGCAAACAGAATTAGAACTCTCTAAGAGCAGGTCAACACAGCTGATATCATTGATGCAATGAAAGTAGACAGCTTGGGACATTTTTGAGCGGTAGCGTAATGTCAGAAATTGTAACCTGCCTAGTGCCCGACTAGATCAGGAGAATTAAAAAACAAAAAGTGATTTTTGTTGTTGTTGTTGGATTTCTGGCTGCTCTATCTGGTCTGAGCTTTCTGGCTTCCAAGGATTAATTTTGAAACAATTGTGCAGAACAAGCAAGAGTCTCCATAAACCCCGACTGATATAAATGTGCACAGTGCTTTCAACACATGCACTGAAATCTAATTAGTATGGGATTATGCTTGTCACAAATCATCAGAAAGGGAAGGATCCTTAATGTGAAAACCAATTCCTCTCCCTGAAAAGCCTTCTCACAAGCCCCAAAGACAAACCAGGCTCAGGACAGTTGCTTCCGTCAGCCGGGGGCCACGTCTTTGCTGGTGTAAATTGCCATGACTGCTGATGACAGTCTCCATCCACTGTCGGGGCACAGCGATGCTGGGGCTGGAGAGCCTGGCTGCATCCAGTTTTGCTGCAAGGGAATAGGGACCCGCTGCTGTGGCTGGGCTCAGCCTGGAAATTTGTGACCTCTCTGACACAGCTGGTAAAAGCCCCGAGTACATTCCCCATCCCTCTGAATTATTCCAGCATAAATCCTGCAGGCTAAACTGGACCCGGTCCTGCTCTTCCCTTAGTGCTGTGCAATGCCATTGAGTCCCTGCCCTCACCCAGAGCTGTCGATACCTGAATTTGCTGAGGAATATCTCTCAAAGACGAATGCCCAGCCTTTGTACAAGGCTTTTCAGCTTCACCTACCAAGTACTTTGGTGAACATTAGTTAATGAGCATGGAGCTTACATTTCCCCTCTCTCCCCGGCTTTATTAAACAGCGCATCGCGGGAAGGTCACGGCGGCGGGTTTGTCAGTGTGTGCAGCGGCCGCCAAAGGTCTCCTTTCATGTGGGAATCCAATTTCTGCAGCTACCGGGAGCTGTGCATAAACATGAATTTCACTTGTTTTCTCTGGGGTTTCCATGGTTGCTGGCACCGGTTTGTGTCCTTGTTTGAAAGTAGATGCTCCACAAATGTGTTTTCTTTGGTCTGAGGTAGCACATCGTATCGCTAGGAAACCTCAGAAGCTGGCTGGAGGCACGGGGCGATGCCGTGGGGTCCGCGCGGGGCCACCGGTGTGGGTGGGCATGGTCCCTGCCCTGCAGCCCCAGGACAGGGCATCGCTGCCCGCAGGGGTGCCCTGTCCTGCCTTTCTTCATGTGCGCTGGCCACAGCTGACAGGGGCTCTCGGCGCTCAAATACAAGAGCCCAAGCACGAGGCTGAGGCGGTGGGTCTTGGAAAAAAACCCACACTTTAAAATCCCTCTGAAAACGAGCTCCTTAAACCTGAGACATGGGAGCCGGGGCTGCCCAGTGCGTTCCCAGCCTCCTCTTTTGGTGCCTTTTAATTGCCAGAATCTTTCCTTTCCCTCGTTAGTGTGTAATTCTGCAGGTGTTACATCACATCCCTGGCTGGGAAGATCAAAGCCAAAGTGCTGGCAAGCTCAGCCCAGCATGGATTCATTTCTGCTCTCACCCACCTGAGCAGCCATGCATGCGGCATGCTGGGGGCGCAGCCCGTGGGGCAGTGGGGCGCCTTGGGGACCCACACAGCCCTCAAAACCACCTGTGGGGTCCTCGAGGGCTGCCTTGGAAGAGGGCACACGGCCGGGGTCTGCCTTGGCTCTCCTTCGCTGGGTGCTGCCCACTGATGCATGTCAGGGTTTCTGCCAGCTCTGGAGGCAGAGCACTGAGGTTTGTGGGCTGCAAGCGAGGGGCAGAATTGTCCCCAAATTGCTCAGATAGCAGATGGGGGGGAACGCCCCCCCCCGCGGTTTCAGACCCTTCTCTGCCACTGACTTCTCATGTGGCCTCTGCCAAGTCACTTAGCCTGGTGGTCTCCACGCTCCACGGACACCGCGGGGATGTCGTACACTGCAGGGATGTCGTACACAACGTGGAAGTCACACACAGCAGGGATGTTTACAGAGCAGGGACGTTGTACACAGTGGGGGTGTCGTACAGAGCAGGGATGTCATACAGAGCAGGGACATCGTACACGGTGGGGATGTCATACAGAGCAGGGATGTTGTACCGGTTCCTGCATGCTAGGGGACACGCTGCCGAGGAAGGGTGCCTGGGACCATGTCAGATGGACCGAATGCTCCCCTATATCCAAGGCCATTTTCAGCTCTGGAATTAAAACCTAACCCCAGGTCTCGCAGTGTGGAGGTGGTAGTTTCCAGAATTCACTGATTTTGCTCTGTACCCTTGTGCAGAGGGGTCGGTGGGAGCGTTGGCCTCAGGAGACATCTGTGCCATGCGGTCAAGGACACAGGGCTCACCCATGGCTCCCAGCATCTTGGAAGCAAACCCGGGTCCTGCCCCAGCATGGCGCAGGGCAGGGTGTCAGGGCTCAGCCCTGCCGTTTGCTGCAATGCAAGGGGAGGAGGTTAATATGCGTTTTTATCTTGACAGTGTCTCGTTACTGTAAGTCAATTTAGATCTCTGTCAGCCCCACTTTTCCTTCCTCTGTGCAGCATTTTGCCTCCTCCCCCTTCCTCCTCAGAAGGTAACAGTATCGCCTGCTTAGGCATGCATTCCTTTCTAATAAGGTATTATGCCTCTATTTATATGCATCTTAGGTGCAGTCTGAGGCAGCTGCTGCTCTCCAGGGCCCTGGGTGAGGAGCAGAAAATTGAATTCAGCCTGGAATGTGCGGGTGCACTTGGACATCTGCACCCGGCCAGCTTCCCCTGCAAGTTTCCAGCAGCGAGATGATGCTCCTTTGGCTCCAGGATGCTCTGGCACAGGCTCTGTTTGGGGTCCTACCAGTCGCAGGTGAACTGGGTGCGTAGACCCAGGACTTTGCGAGTTGCCCTGGGCTAAGAAGGTGAGAGACCTTCTCATTTTGCAGAGACCCGGTTCATCTGGGCAACCCACCCCTGGTGCTATGGACACGTGGGCCAAGGGGAGACTGTACAAGCACAGCGGGGTTGGGGTTCCCAAATTATTGCCCTGTGTAATGGGTTCAGGGGTTTGGCTGCTCCCAACTGGCTGTGTATGGATCACATGGCAGATGTCTGGGAGTCCCATCTCTGCCCCCCAGCCTGATTTCACTCCCTCACTCGGCCATCCAACACCACCATGACGAATGCAACACAAGGACCCAGCTGGACTGAACTGAAATCGTGCGTTTTAGCAGCCCTGTCTGGATTAAGCTATTACAGACCGGACTGCTCAACTGCGCCAACTTTCTGTAATGATTTTTTGTGCCCTTTTCCTGCGTGTGTGTGGGGGGGGAAAGCTCGGTCCATCTTTAGCAGCAAGCAGCATTTGCAGGATGATACTGTGGCTCCCCATGGGTGATACAAAGTGCCTCTGCTTTGCTGTTTGGCTTCTCCCCAGGCTAAAATCCCAACCTTGGGAAAGTCGCAGTGATTTTTGCTGCTGACCTTAATGAATGCCATGCATCTACCCAGTCCTCCAGCTTCTACAGAGACCATGCTTCACCTGAAACATGACTTTTTCCTTTGAGCCAACCTGTGATGAAACCTGCGGAGGTGGCCTTTCCGCTCCCACATTGCAGGGGGGTTGGAGGGCTTTTGCAGGGGATCCTGGGGGAGCTGCGAGCCCCGCACCTGCACCCCAGCCAGGTCAGGGCACGGGAGAGGCAGTGCCAGGGCAGGGCAGCTGGTGCTCATCAATGAGCTAATTAATGGCCACGCTGCCAGTGTGGGAGCCCAGGGCTTCTCCTCCCCAGTGGGACGAGGTCAGGGTGAGCGGGGCTCTGACATCAGCCCTTCCTCCCTGATTAGCTCTCCTTCAGCCTGCGCTAATGAGCCTGAACTCTGAACCCCCCCGGGAGAGGGGGTGATCTGCCTCTCGGGGGCCTGATGCTGGGAATGGAGGGCGGGTTATCTGCCCGGCTGAAAGCCTGGGTTTTCCTTCCTTGCTCTCTTTATTTGCGGTCAGGATCATAACACAGCCCAGCTGGAGGAGCAAGGGGAAAGTGGCTGGTCTGATTAATTGGTCACTGGCATACATACTCCAGCCTCCACCAGGAACCAGAAGATAGCCCCCATTAACCCTTTCAGCACCTAGTGCTCCCTCTGGCCAGGTTTTGAGATGTTCCAGAGGAAGGAGGCAATAAGTCAAAGTTTGGTGATGACCTGCCCAGGATGTACATGACCCTGAGGGGGTGTGGGGGTCTGTGCATCCTCTGACACAGCACCATGATGCTGCTGCAGCTCCTCAGCCAGGTGTTCCCCACCCCGAGCTGCTTGGCTAGCTAATTTGTGGGGGTGGCAACAAGGGGGAGAGAGGAAATTGTGGGTTGAGTTAAGGGTGTGTGGTGTTCAGGTGTTTGTTATCCAGGTACTGACAGAGGTGCTTGGGGTCTTTCTGAAACAGTGTGGAAAACACCTCCCTGTTCTTTCTGGTCCTTCCAAATTTCCATCTCCACCACAGATTTCTTAAATACTGACTGTCAGGAAAGTTTTTGTTTTCAAAAGGGTTAGCTTACAAACAGTTCAAAATGCTGGTTTTGTGTGATAAATAAGATGCAGCTCGGCAATGAACCTGATCTCATCTTTCCAGGAATGGAGACTGTCTCCCGTGCCCACCAGCTGATTCAAACATCCCTGCTGCAGAGGCATGAGGATCTGTGCCTGCCTTTTGTCCTTGCCCTTTCCAGGAACTGCAAGCTGCAGACACCAGTAGGAGCAAGCAGGGAATTGCTTAGGTGTGCTGCGGATTCTCCGTCGCTTGAGAACTTTAACCACCAGAGGTTTTCACAATGATCTGCTGTGGCTCACGCAGGGCTTACGACCTTGGTGTGGAAAGGTATGTCCTGTCTTACGTGTGAAGTCAGGCTTGGTGATCAGAGTGGCTCTGTCTGGCTGGAAGAGGATAACGTCCCATGTGGGTTTTTCTTCTCTTTCATGTAGGAATATTCTCAAGGAAGGCTTGCAGTGGAGGTGAAATGGCAGATCAACACTGAAGCAACAAGCTGAGGCTGCAGGGAACGGCTCAGGGGGGAAATCAAAGGGAAGATGTCTTTGTTACCAACCCAGCTGCAACTTCCTGCTCTGGCTAGAAAATACCCTAGGAGGTGACTTGTCAGCGACCGCATGCTTTGCCTTGCCTTGCTTCCCCATAATAAGTGAATAATGAACTCGTAGGGCGAGGGAAAGGTGGAATTCCCAGAAATTATCATCCCGAGGTAAGCACAGAGAGTCTCTGTCTTCTGCCCCACAGATTCCTATAAATAGATACAGATTGCCAGTGAAGGACTTTCCTCCACGAAGCACAAGCTACCAACAGGCTTTTTTGACCGAGTGGCACCCCGGTCAATTTGCAGTCACGCCTTTGAATTCGGGGCGTGCGTGTGTGATCTGGACTCCATCCAAGGTCAATGGACCAGTATCCATCAGGGATGTGTTCTCCACAGTTCTCTTTTTTGCTCCCCCAACCTTTGCTCCTTCGGATGCCCCAGAGCTCCTTCTCCCCTTGGGGTTTTTGATGTATGTGACATGGATCATGCGGTCCTTGTTATGGTGGAGATTTTGCATTGTGGCTTCCGGGGGTGGCGTGGGGTAAGGCTGGCCACCCTGCTCTGGTGTAATTCCTTAGACCAAATGGGATATTTTCCCAGCTGAGGAGCAAACTGCACAACCATAACGTGCAATTCTTATTAAAAATGTGATTTTATTTATGGTGAAAAATGGAGAAACAAGACCCAGCCCTTTCAGATGGGCTCACGTGAACACTACCAGTGTTTTTGACAAGCAGCTCGGTGGATATAGTTAATATGTTTTACAAGCATATAAGTTATTTCGGGAGAACAATGGTGACATTTTAGTATAAGCCACCATTTTCCAGCAAAACACAGACATTCTGGAAGGGAAATGCCTTATCTTTCCAAAGCTGAATTGTTCAGGTGCAGTGACAGAAGTGTGAGCATGAAGCAGTTTATTCACATTGGACTCACTCTGTTGGTGGATGTACAGGAGTTCGCTGTTTGGTCCTTCCCAACCACCGTCTATGTCAGGGTGGGTGTGAACAAGGAACCTGGAGGGGAGAAGCCAGCAGTGGTTCACCTGCATGAGGAAGCTGGATTCCATAGGCTTGTGGAATCTGCCCAAGGTCTGATGCTATTCAACCTTCTAATTAACAACCAGGCTACCCTAAGTGAGTGGACGCTTACTGAATTAGCAGGTGATGCTTGTGCTGGTGGGAATGCCTCGTACTGGGTGACAGGCTGGGACTCAAAGTGCTCCCAACAAGGCTAAGTGGGTGACCTGTGAAATGGGAGGTGCTGAGGCAGGGGTGCTCGGTACTGCAGGGATCACCCGGGGGCGGCTGGAAAGGACGCAGAGCAGCCGGACCCGCAGGGCTCTTCAGGCAACAGCCTGCAGGTCGTTACAGGTCGCAGGCTGAGCAGGAATCAACAGCCTGATGGAGAAAGGGAAAGGATGAGTGCTGGCCTCAGGAAGAGAGCACTGGAAAAGGAGATGAGAGCAACCTTCAGAATGCTGCTGTAAAACAGAGAGGGAGCGGCCAGTTCTCCACAGGCACCGTGGAGAAGAGAGGGCTTAAATTTCAGTAAAAGAGGCTCAGACTGAATTTTGCTGAAAGCTGCTAAGGGGGGAGGATAGTGAAGCAGCGCTGCAGGTCACCTGTCAAGCTTGGTCTGCTTTAAGACCAGATTGGCCAGAAGAAACAGCGGAGAAGCTGACCCTTGCTGCAGGCAAGTGCTGGTGCTGTCCTCACCTGTCCCCAGGAGGGAACAGTGGGAGCGCCCTGCACCCGCCTGTTGGCAGCTCTGTTTGCCTGGGGCTGATGACTTGCACCCACAGGGCTTAGCGGAAACCTCGGCTCCATTCCTCTGGGGTAGAAACAGTTTATTCTTGCAACTAGGTATTTGTTAATTACCTTCCACCCGGCTGTGCAGCCTTTTGCTGTGCAATGATTATGTTTCCCAATGAAAAGGGATATGTGGTAACAAGTCAGAGCACAGGGAGCAGAGGAAGGCTAACATTTCAGTTTGCTTGTGTGCTAATCTCAATCCTCTTCTCCTAAATCCTCTTAACCTCAGTGGTTCTTCCGATCACCTGTGTTTGCATCAAACATTATAAGCACGGACCAATATTGAGCAACAGTAGGTATCTTCACTTCCAGCCTGCTGAGCTCCACTAGCTAACTAACCCACTAAAATATTTATGAATAGACTAAATGCTGATAATTTGATCTAAAAGCGTCTGGCCACTGCCCTCTTTCTTGCCCCACCTGTTGTCTAGTTGTGCATTGTAATTTTAGGCTTCGCTCGATGTACTCATCTTTTAAGACGACTGTGACCAAGTAATCAAGGCTGTCATCGCAGCAGAACCTGGCTCTTGAGTAAAAAATCTCCCCACTGGTCTTTTTTCATTTCCTGGCTCAGCATCAGGGGAAGAGATTATGTGATCTGATAGGTAAAATTATCCCATCAGAGGTGAATGTCCTAATAAAAGGCTTTTGCAGGCCTGGTTGTATGATATCCCTGAGAAGGCTACATTCATTTGGAGCCCTTTATTGAAGGGAATGCTCAGTCCCTACGGAAACCCAACGGGACAAAAGGCGATTCTAGCTGCTAAGACACCCACACCCACACCCCCACACCCCCACACCCACCCACGCACACACACAAACACACAGGTCAAGCACGCAAAACTGTTGCATTTCCCTGGTGGGACAGAGGGGCAAAAAAAGCACAGCAACAGAACACCCCAATGTTGGATGCTTGGCTCAAAGCTGAGCTGCGTTTTCCCAGCTGGTTAAAATTTGGAGTGATGAGCACTGCTTGGCTTGTCTGTCCTAAAAAAGAGACAACATGCTCTAGAAGTCTTTGTTGGTGTTTTTGGGGAAACTTGATCAGGTTCAATGGATCTGCAGAAAGAAAAATGGAAATTTTTCCGGGTGACCTTCTCAGAGACCTCTACTTGCTTCTCTTGCTGTTTGGTCAGCTGCTTTCTTTTTGAAGTGGGTTTTGAAAGGAGATTTTAAAAAGTGAAAAAAAAACCCTCACTTTCTGAGATTTACTCTGGTACAAAATAGTTAGTGAGTGTGAGGAAGGTGGCCTGTTGGGGATTGTCCTGTCTCTGCAGGGTCCTGCCTGGCAGGCGGTGGGACACGATGCACAGAGCATCTCACGGCTGCTGGCTGAGCCGTCTGCCCCGGAGAGCTGAGCCTGGGAGGTTTCAGCAACCGGCGAGAGAAATGAGGAAGTGTCTGTCAACCTGGGGGGTTTGCGGGAAGGAGGAAGGCAAAGGGGAGAAGCAGCTTGGTGCTTGTGCCGTGAGGAGTGGCTCAAAGGGATGCGGAGGCTGGTCAGGGGGAGCTGAAGGTGGGTGCCAAGCACGGGTCTCGGCAGCAGCGAGCAGGTGTAGCAGGCAAAAGTGGGGTGCATGGCTGCGCGTCTCCCACTGCCCCGATGCCGTGGGTGAGCTGGGGCCCTTTGTCAGCCCTGCCTCCCTGGCGTTTGCGCAGCAAGTCCTGCAACTAGCTTTGCCACCCAAAAACCTGCCTGCTTCAAACCATGGAGCACCCTCTGACAGGGCTGGGGTTTGTTGCTGCTTCTTGGGGAGGCTGGGGGAGGCAGAGGCAAGCATGTTGCACATCTGAAAAGTGTGTTTTCAATTAAAAGAAGAAAAAGCTCCAAAACACACAGTGGGTTAAACATTACAGTAAAAAGCATTCAAGCTGCTCTTCCATTGCAAAGTAACCAACAGTTTATGTGTGTGATTGCAGGCAGGTGGTTCCTGTTCATATTAAAAATGAGTAATTCAGGCTCTCAGAGGATTTCTTCAGAGACAATCTGGACAGACCTGGAAGTCCAATGTGCCTTTTAAACCATAAGTGTTTCCCCTCCACATCCCAGAGTTCTCCTTTCCAAGCATTTTTAAGGAGCTCTTGGCCAGCGGATCAGGATCATCTCACTGTGTTCAGGGAGGGGAAAACCTGTTACCATAAATTAAGAGATCCCCTGCTCCCTGCAGTCCTCAGGGAAACCCAAACCCAAGCTCCTGACGAGTGGTGGGTGGGGAATGCTCCATCCTGCCCACCCACCCCCTGGTCCCTTTACCCTCAGGGCTCTGCCTGTGGTGGGGTGACATCTCCACCCCATCCCCAGCCTCTCTGGGGTCCACCAGCATGGCTCATGCCTCACCAGCAGCCGTGCTGGGATGGGTTATGCTCATGCCTGGTTGAAATAAATACCCTGGTGTGCCCAGCGCGGGCTGTTCACTGTCCATTGCACTGCGTTACACTGGAGCAGAGACTCTTGCCATGCTGTTAGCATGCTGCTGGCATCGAAAGAGGCTTATTTGATGAGCACATAACAAATCACTCTGTGCTTCAGGGGCAGGTGGGAGCCACCTTTGCAGGTCTCGGCTATCACCATGGCTTTTGCAATCCCAGCAGCGGGACCCAGCAAGGCAGGATGGCAGTCTGTGCGCCGTGCCTTACCCAGTGGGGAAGGGGCAAGCCCCGTTGGGCATCCCAGGGCCTGCAGCCTGAGATACCCTGCTTGCTGCTCCCAGAAAATACGGGCTGCGCTGATGAGGAGCCCAGACCTGGCTGCCCTGGGTGCGGGGAGATTTGGCACACCCAAACAGGCACGTCCCTCCTGCATTTATGGCTGCCTGGGACCTGCTCCAAAGCACCAGGCTCCCCAGGTGGAGGCGGGCAGGGAAGCCAGTGCTGCAGCCACCCTCGATGGCGCCGGGCTCACACTGCGCTGCTCACCCCTCGCAGCAGCCCCGTTTTCATTGTCCTGGCATTAGAGGTGGGTCCACTGCTGGGCTTGCTGACCCCTGTGCAACAAATCATCTGAACAGACGGTTTCCCTGAATGCCTCGATGCAGACAGACCATTTCTGTGCCACGGGGTGACAAGTCCACCCAGGCTTGCAGGAGGTTCTTGCTCAGCATGACGAGTGCGAGCGGTGTTTGGCCAAGGGCTGTTCCTCAGGTGCCCTCTGTTGTCACTGCTTTGCTCTAGGAGCACCTGAGCCCTTTTGAAGGCGTTGTGACTTCGGCTCCCCTGTGCTTTTGGGTATGGTTGTTTTGAGATGCCCATCACCAAAGCTCCAGCCCCTCTCCCTATTGCACAAAGGAGAAAAAAACCCTTAAAAATATTTTAGAAGAAGGCCTGAGGGCTGCATTGCAGTTAACTTGATCTCCCGGGGGAATAAAAGAATACCACATGCGGAGATCTTTTACTTAACATTGCGATGTTTAATCTTGCCCAGTCAGCAGTTTTTGAACATATTCCAGGAAAGCTTTTAAGCCTGATAAAGCTGAGGCTTTTGCATTTTCAAGTGATACTTTAGCTACAAATGACATGCTCTACTTGTCATTTGGCTTTAAAGGAAGGTAATTAAAATCTTCCTAAGAGTACAGTTACACTGGGGAAAGGACTAACGTAAACGAAAATAAAAAGAAAGAGACAAACCCACAAAAATGCAATTTAGCAGATGAAAAATGTAAAGGAAAACTGTTAAAAGATAAAAGTATCAAATGTACAATAGCTGTTTGCTGAAGGAGGACTAATGATATGGGAGGTACTAAGACTTACACAGCAAAACCATGGGCAAGGCTAGGGAATTTCCAGCATATATTATTTGCAGTTTCCAGGGCCACTGGAAGCCGCAAGACAGATTTGCAACTGTCTATCGCAGTCCTGGCTGCAAAAGTCATACTCTGTTGTGCAAGGTGTGAAGAGAAGGTAGAAGACAAACCCAGCTGTAAGCCCCCGCCCAAAGCTGGCTGGGCACAAGCCCCCCCAGTTTTGGGGGCACTCACCCTCTATGCTGGCTACATGCCATGTATCAGGTTGGGTTCAAAGCCGTCACCTCTCCTGGGTTTGGGAAGGGGAAGGTGAAGCTGGTTCCCAAATTAAGCTGGGTGTCTGGTGAATCCATGTGAGGTTATTTCCCGGAAGGAGGAAAGGGTGTCTATCTCCAAAGGAGCACCCAGCATCCATGCTGGGGCAGTGAGGTGCAGAGGGAAGTGCAGTCATTGCACCAGGGTGGCAGGAACAGGGAGAGCAGCTCCAGACCTCACCAGCCCCACAAGGCACGCATCTCCGCATGTTTTGCCCCAAAAGGACCACGGCAGGAACTTCTTCCCTTCTCCTTCCAGAAAACCTCACGCTATTGTGTCATTGCTAGTTTTGATCTGTGGAGAGGAAAAGGAATATGACTGAGGTGCATCATTCCCAAAGAACCTTCACTCCCAAACAGCTGGAACAGTTCAGAGACATTCCAGTGTAAAAATGGGGAAATGAAATTTTCTCCTAGGATAACATCAAGCCTGCATCATTCAACAGCCTCTGGCATACTCAGCCGTCGAGAGAGGCCTGCTGATGAGTTCAGCAAAAACAGACACTATCCATCTCTGCGGGATCAAATGTAAAATAAGAATGCTTTTTTTTTTTTTTTTCCCTTCGGGTCATGCTCTGATACCAGACCGGCCGGAGCAGCTGGTGGTTTGAAACCTGGAACTTCCCTCATGACGGCAGATTCCCCTGGGGCCCACGTATTTATTAGTATCATTTGCCGCTATAAAATCAGCAATCTCTCTGCATGTTCGCTGCATGTAGTAGTTTCCCTTTGTTAGTGATTATTACTCCCTTATGCCCGTGTCTCTGAGACAGTCTCCCTTCCTGCTCCAGACAGGCACAAATGCCAGCAGGGAGGAGAAGCCAGCCTCACCCTCAGATGGAAGAGCAGAAGGAAGATGATTGCAACAAGCCCACCTGCACCTCACTTCTTGTCCGTCCTTTCTGCAAGTCAAAATGAGCCCGGAGAGCGATGAGCTGTCTGTCAGGAGCCCCTGGAAGGAGCTTGCTCTCGCCACAGACAGCACGATGTGAACAGTTTGGTGTGTGTGGGGGGAGCGGAGGCATTAGGGAGGGAAAAGCAGCTTGTGCTGCTTGGGATGGAGCAAAAGGGTTTGATGGCCAACCTTAAACACCTGTGAATGTGTCCACAGAGGTGCTGAGACCCACAGGAGGATCTGGCTCCTTGGGGAACATCCATCAACCCTCCTCTATGTTTTGGGGCAAGGCAGAGCATGCCGGAGGATCTTCTGTTGCTCACAGGAGGATACAGGCAGACTGTGCCTGATTTCCAGCCTTTTTTGCCCTCTGTGACCTCAGAAATGCAGGCTGGACTCTGCTGTTGTCTCGGTGGGGAGCCCCAGGCCAGTTTACGAACTGTGATATACTCAGCTTTGATGGTGGAGACCTGTCTGTACCCAGAACGGGCCCTTTTCTGTGCCAATCGAACATGGCAGCTACTGTACCCACGGGCTTCCCTGTTATCTGAACCCCAGAGATGCCTCTGCCTGGACCCTGTACCCAAAAGGCACATTTCATCTATCTCATATGGGTGTTTTGGGGTCTCAGCACTGCAAGGGAAGAAACTGAAATAAAAGGGCTTCTTTGCTCTTCAGCTCCCGTAAAGTACCTCCCTCCATGACTGATGCTGCACAGGGCTTGTACCTGGTCCATGCTACATGTGAGGTCCCATCTGTGGTCACTAGGACTAAAATTCATCCCGTGCAACTGTTACTGCTCCCTCAGAAAACACATGGCCCCAGTGAGCACTGGCAGCAGCTGGCATCATCCCCTTGCCATGCAGATGCCTGGTCTCTCCTTCTGGGAAACCCCACAGGGCCTTTTCCAGAATGGGTGGGTCAGTCTGGTGGGAAGCGGTGGTGGAGGGATGGTCCAGACCAAAGCCACCCCCATGCAGAAGGACCACCAGATCAATGCATGCCAGCCGTGGCATGGCTTGGGGAGGGACCTGCCTCGGCAGGGTGGAGACGTCCTCCTGGAGTGGCACATCACCATCAAAGGCACTTCAAGCTGGTTTTCCCCTTGCTCTGCTGAACACCCCCCGCCGGCTCCAGACAGAGTCATCTCTGGGGTTACATCTAACACAAATTCCTCCCTGACCTCGAAATATTCGGAGCACTTGAAAGCTTTCCTATCCCAACAGACCAGCTTTAACACCTTGAAGCCTTTGCTGGCGAGTCCCAGCAGCAGGTGGAACACGAAGAAAACCCCAACCCAGAAGCCGACATACCGTGCTGCTCCCTCAGAGACTGCAGAAATGGGAGGGAAGTTGCACTCAGTAGCAGAGATGAAAGATGCTGCAATGACTTTTTGCTGACATGTACAAATGTGATCCTGACTATTAACTTTAATGACCTGCCATTATGTGAGGGAAAATGAGGGAGGGATCTAATTTTTTGTAATTATTTTAATTGCCACCCTATGGTCTTGATTCGTGCTGCTGGTTTTGCAGTCAGGTGGGAAAAACTCCCCAATCTTCCCCCCCTCCCCACCCCCCCGGTACCTCAGATTGGGTTCTCTCCTATCCCGGTTGTACAAAATCAAATCATCCAGGGAAACCTAGAAAAGGCTCCTGCAGATTTAAATGCTAAATGAGAGCTCCATTTTTTAACATGGCTTTGAAATGGTGGAAGTACAGCTAAGGATGAGTCTTCATAATTCAAATATAACTGAGCCCTCAAACAAGCCATGGGTTTGCAAAGCACAAACCCGTGGAACTGGGAGAGGCTGTCAGCAGAGGGATGGAGTGCATTTCCTTGTGTGTGAGGAAGACTTGATTGTGTAAGGGCTGTTTACTCTGGTTAAGGGCTCTATTAAAGTTAATGAGACTAATTTGCTTCATCAAGTAGCTTGCAAGGGTCAGAGAGGCAAGATCAAGCCCTTGTTGCTGCAGGGTTTTCAGTCCCCATATTGCATATTCAATAGTGTCTATCCTTGGTTAATTGCCCCATAAATATGAATGATTATTCCATGAAGAGAAGATTATTGTATTGAACATTAATATTTAGCAGTCATGCTTTTCATCCATTGTTCAAAATGCTCTACAGAATGGAGAAACGTTTATGTTCTTCATTTTAGAGGCTGAGAGAGCGAGGAAGAAGAGGATGAGATCCAAGAGCAAGGCTGACGGGAGCATCCAGGGGAGAGCCCGATGCTGCACCCACGGGGCTCAGCTGTCTCCAGGCGTGTATTCCTCTTCCAGCCCAAACCCAAACTTGCCTCCTGGTCTGGGTGAAGGAGGAGTTTTGGGTTCTGCTCCAGCCTCCCTGCTGGATTGGCTGCATCTGGAGAAAAACTTGTTTTCTTTTCCTGAAGCCCTTTTTTTTTTGATGGAAAATGTGAATTCCATCACCGTGAAACATGTCATGAATTTCTGATCATTTTGCCCAATGATTAGCTTTGGAAAAAGCAAAGAGATAACTCTGAAAAAGCACTCAAAGGTCTTGTTTTGACATTTTTAGAAATGTAACATTTCAATCCTTGTTTCAAGGTTTTCCTTAATTGTATAAGTGGTTCCAAGACATTTCCAAGAAATCAATGAGAGGGATGGTTTCAATTTGATTGAAATGTAACATTTTATATGACCCATTCTACTTCTCTTTCAGTTTGTGATTTGCCAAAAGTGTTTTTTTTTTTAAAAAAGCCTGGTTTTGATCCAGCCGCAAATGATTTTTTCCCTAAATTTTTCAAAATTGCCAGTAAGTCCCCAAACCCCTTTTTTCTTACAAAGTCCTGCAGCTCCCTTCAGCGCCTCCCTGCTTCACTTTCCCCACGTGTAAAATCCGGTGAATAATTTCCTGCCTCATGGAAGGGCTGAGATGATGAACTTCAGGGCTTTCAGGCCATTTGGAGATCCTCAGCTGGAAGCAGCTAGTGTGTTAGCAGAGAGCCTTACTACACCTGGCCGCCTTCGGGAGAGGGGGAAGTAGGAGCAGGGAAGGGTCCAGGGGCTGAACTCAATGCAGGGACACGTTGTGCCTTGCTGGTGGCTTCACACCGCCCTCAGACAGCTGCTGGCAGTGCCTCGGCGAGGTTTGTCCTGGCAATAGGCATGGGCTTTCACACCTGGACACAGGGCTGCACATTGCTGAGCTGCGTTTGGGCTGAGCGCCCGGGCTGTGAGCGGTTTTGAAGTCTCAGCATGCTTAGCTTTTGATTTGAGGCTGAGCTTTTATTGCCATGAGTTGGGGGAGGCCTCGTATGTGAGCAGAACGCTCGGCGGGTGTTAATCTTCAGCCTTTGACATGTGCCCTGTGGGGTACAAAGCGTAGAGAATTGCAAAGTCAAGACCTATTGTTGCGTGCACCTTTCTTGCCACTTGTGCAACCTCCGAAGAGTTTTTCTAACGAGTATTTGTATTCATCCTTTGCTATTTCTCTTGAGTTCTTGAACCTATTAAATTTAATCAAAGGGAAAATGGATAGTATCTTTGGGACTCCTTAGAAACAGTACAGCTCCTCTGGGACAAAGATCACATAGTTTGGGGGATTATGCTGGAAAGAGTTTAAAAGAAACTCCGTTAGAAGTAGGAGGTACCAGCAATGATAAACTGCCCCCCCCACCCCCCCACCCCTCAGCTTTCCTACTCCATTCGGCAGATTGAAGTGATTTTACAATTTCCAATGAGCTTTGGAGGAGAAAATGAGCTTCAGTCTCAATCAAATCAGAGTGAGCAGGTGTATCACCCTGTTCTGTTCCCACGTGCTCCCAGAAGGGCAGGCTGGATGGCTGCACTTGCTGGCAGGACAGACCTGATGGCCTCATTCAGATCTTGGGACCAACTCATGCAAGGGTATGGAATCAGTGCTGGTCAGTAATTCAAAGCAATGTCCAGCCAGATCCCCCCCGGCATTGAAACCTTGGGGAAGTATTACAAGCCACATCATCTGGCTGTAGTTCAACCTGAATGAAAACTTATCATAAATATATGTGAATAGTCCAAATACACCAAAAGCAGACCTAGCACCAAGAAAGGAGCCGGACACCTTTCTGGCAGGGCTGTGATAGGAGAAGGCCCTTCACCACTTCTGCTTGTCTGTATTCTGCAGGGCAGGCTGAGCTTGGGGTGATACTGTGGGTAGCTTCACTTCAGGGATGTGTGTTCCCCTCTCTGATTAGATAGACAATGTCAGAAGGGCTGCATGGAGGAAGAAACGGTGGAGGAAAGACCCGGAGCTCTTGACAGGGAGGTTCCTAAATGTCTCTGTGATCACTGGCCCCCTTTCTGCTAACCAGCTGACTCAATCAAGCGGGACAAAAAGAATATGGGTTGTTAAAGCTGAGCATTCCTGCTTAGGGTTGAAGCACATCGATAGGGAAATTTTCTGGAATGCTATTTTGGAGAAAATTAGAAGGCTTCCTTCTCCAAGGCTCTTGGTCTGGTACCTTTAATCACCATTAGACTCACAAGGGAAAAGGAGCAAACATTCCTTACCCTTTTTATTGTTTTCCACTTAGTCAACAGTTAATATTTTTGGAAGCCTTGGTGTACTGATTGCTATAATTGAGTAACCTCCACAACAGAGGAGTTCTGTCTTTCTTTTAGTCCAAACTGCTGGCCAACATCAAGCAAAACCCAGCTAGAAAAAGAATAAAATGAGCTAAAAAAAGTGCTGTGTGTGTAATTTATCTGAATGCCATTGCACGCTTGGGAAGGGCAGCAGGGAAACCAACATTCCTCTCTCCAGTGAGCATTCCACAGAAATTCATTGAGGAAAGAAAAAAGCAAAAAAAAAAAAGCAAAAAAAAAGCAGCCAACACACAAAACACTTCAAACAGCTTCCAAATGCCGAGATTTGCTCTGCAGAGAGGCAGTGGTTGCTCACCTTCTCCTGCAACCATTCCTCCATCTCATTACTCGGAGGTGCTAAGCAGCTTAGTCGTTCCTAACCCAGATTCCTCTGCAAAGGTCTCAGTGTGCTACAGAAATGGGGTTATGTTGAAATGGGATCTCTACCCAGAGGAGAGGGATGTCTGGCCTCCACGGCTAGGAGCAGATATGGAGGTAGGCACCAAAGGCCAGGTAGGCTGGATGGTGAGTACTGGGGCTGTGTCCTACCCAATGGGTGAACGCAGGTCTGGCTGCAGGGTGGGCTGGGACCGGGTTGGGCTCAGCTGGGACCGGGGCTGGTGCAGGAGCATCACCTCCGGCACATCCCACACCTGCAGTTGTGAGAGTGGGGGAGAGCTCAGCCTGACTTCTTTTATTAAAGGTGGTGAAACACCACAGTGAAAGGTCCAGTCTCTCCAGCCGCTGACTGAACAGAAAGCCAGGTGTGCTGGCTGGCTCAGCAGGATGAGTAACCCGGGTGCTGCTGCATGGGTCCTTCTCCCTTTCCCAGGTTAAGTCAGCAAAGCAGTAGCATCACTGAAGCATCACAGTGACAGGTCACTGCAACCACCTCCTACTCCTGGTGTCTCACTGAGGCTTGCATCAGGAAATCTCTCAAACCCTCTATGAAACCAACCTACCAGTCAGCAGATGACTCACTAACAGAGACTTCAAAGGAAATTCAATTCCTGAGAACTTTTTTTTTTCCTTTAATAAAGGTACTTTCCTTTTCTATTTATTAATTAATTACCAACCAGAGCTATTGTTATGTCCTAATGACTTTCCTTCTATTCTCATTCTTGTTTGCTCTGGTATGAAAAACTAATTTAAAGAGAAGACTTCAATGAGATCCCATTACAGTGCCACAATGGAAGGAAAGCAGGTTGGAAATCAAGTGTCCCGGGTACAACAGGGTGAAAGCACAGCCACAACCACAGCAAGGACAGTGAATTCAATAGGGAGTGCACGGAGCCTGTGCCTGGATCCACAGAAACCTGGCTGAGCCAAAAGGATATTGTTTAACCAGTTTTCAAGTTTGCTTAGCTGGGGCAGTGAAACTTGTCTGGCCAGTTTGAGCCATTTTCACTTCCTTGTTCTTGTTTTGTGGGAAATGTGCAGAAAAGATGCAGAAAAGATTCTGCAAGGGAAAGCTGAAACCCAGCAATATCTTTTTTTTGCCGGAAAAGAGGAAAATAACTCTAAATTTAGACTTCTGTGTACTTGATAACAAAAAGAAAATGAAAAATTTACTGACAGATCCATAAGTTTTGAGGGATTATCATCACCATTGCAAAACCCCATCCCATTTCACACTCTCCAGAGATATTGCCTGGTAAAGGGGAACCTGACAAGCTCTTGATCTCCATACTAGAAGGATACACAGCTCATAAACCAGAGGGGTATTTGCCACCAGGTTTTGGTTATTATTTCATTATTATTTCATATTATATAATATCAGCGTATATTAGGAATATCATCTTCTTTTCTTCTTCTACCTTTTTTTTAAAATTTTTTTTAAAGAAAAGTGTAGGAAGCTGTTTCCATACACCCAGCGATGAGCCAGCCTCCCTCCCCACCAGACAACTGGTGGGACACGGTGCCCTGCTCCAGCAGATTTATATAATTCAGTCCCCTGATGGGGGCATGTTAAAACTGTATCTGGCTCCTTCCAAGACAAACACATTTTTTAAGGCTGAATTCTATGGCACATATCCCGGATACCAGGTATAAGTCTTTGTTCAGAGAAAAATCAGTGCTCTTGTTGCCCTTGTTACCAGTCTACATCTCACATAAGCATTTGTGTGGTTTTGAAAGTGAAATTAGTTTAGAGAGGAAGCTGTTTTCAGCAGCACCGAGATCTTCTCTTAACCAGCGGAATGAGGTGTCTCAGGTTTGTGCAGACTTCACTGAAGATCCACATTTCCCAGGCAGTTTCTGCCTCTGAAAATTGGACTCCTTTAAAGTGTTTTAGTGGCCAGAGCTGGCGGCACTCCAACTCACCGGCTGCTTTTGAACTTCTTGGCTGAGGAAAGCAGCGGCCACTCGGTGGACACCGGAAAGCAAGATTTTGCTTTTGTACACATTCTAAGGCTGACCCAGTCCCTACCTCCTCAGCTAATATTGAACCTTGTTCAAGGATGATATTTGGGCTGGTCTTTTAAAGGTGGCTGCCACACATTTCTGATGAGTGATGTTCCATGTGATAAATACCTGTGGGCTCTACAGGGGGGCACAGTGGTTGTTGGCCAGTCCAGGACTACTTTTAGCAAGAAAATTGGGCAAAGACTGCTGCTGTGTTCCTTGCAAAGGTACTTAAAAGTATAAATAAGTATAGCAATGTCTGTAAGAAGGGATTTCAAAACTTCTGGGGTTGCAAGATGATGTGCAGACACCATCTGGCTCTTGCTGCCCCGTTTGGAGCAAGTTGAGATCCTGGGAGAGAAATGGAGGAGAATCACTGGTGTCTTTCTGCATCCTGTGTTTTCACAGGCTAATAGGATCTCGAGTAGGGCCCGCATGAAGAGACACCATAGGCATCCACCATGACAGACAGGGATAACCCCGCAGGCTCAACATCAGCTGAGGAACACACCTCCTCTGCCCTTGCCAGAGCCGGCTCTGCCTTTCCTGCTTTCCTGCCGTAACCAAGGGCCATTATGGAATCAATGGGAAATCAAAAACCCACAGCTGGCCAGGCCACCTGCGCCTGCAGCCCCCATCGCCCGTTGCCCCCTCCCCAGGGACGGCATCCAGTTGTGGAGCGGGGCAGCGGGTGCTGGCGCGGGTCCGAGCCGCGGGGTCAGCCGGGGAGGCAAGGGGCCGCCCGGCCCCAACACTGCGCCTGTTGTGGAGGGGGATTACTGCGGGAATTAGTGCCGGTGGAGAGAGACGAACTCTCGGGCAACAACTGTGGGTGTCCTTCCCCCCAGCCCTTCCCAGGGAATCTGCCAGCCTGGCCCGTCTCGAATGCAGCCCCTGTGTGTCGGATCAGCACAGCTGTATGCGCGCCACTGCTAATCCGTCTGCACAACACGCCGTGCGTCAGCTGCCCGGCCGAGGGGCCGGGGGGCCGCGACAGTGCCAGGGCCCACCACGAGATGGCCTGGACCCCCCCACATCCTCTGACCTGTGGGAGAAACTCAGCCATCGATGGAGGTTTCTGGTACCCGCTTGTGCGATGCAGCCCGGCTCTGGTCTGGGAGGTGTGTGAGCCTCCAGCTCTGCTTGCTCAGCCCCCTCCTCACGTCTCCCTCTGGACACCCCTGGCACATGGTGCTGCACAGAACGGTTGCAATCTCAGATTGATAAATCCTCTACTCTCCTGCCAGGCCCATGTTTGCAAAGCAGGAGGTAGCAATGCTTTATCATCCTCATGGTCAGCCTGCCTGCATCCCTTCCGTCCACAGCAGCAGGTATGGCTTTGGGCTGAAGCACACAGATACCAGCACTGGAATCACTGCCATGCCTCCCAAAGTGCTTTGAGATCTTCTGAGAAAACAGTGCAAGACACATTCCCCACTTCCCCCCGCCCCGTTTCTGGGGTAATTAGTCCCTGTGAGTTAATTTCCCAGCCGTCGGGACCAGCAGATGGATTACAGATCCGCATCGCCCACACCGGATGAGGATCCTGTCACAGCGCCGTGCTCTCGGCTCCAGAACACGCAGCATGTTTGCCTCTGATTAGGATTGCTCTTGCTTTCCAGCTTTCTGTCACCACACTATTGTTTTAGAACTTGATACCTAATTTATTTTAATGACAACAAATAATTTGGCAAGTGCTCTCCATCCTTGTTCTGGCAAAATTCTGCTCTTAGATTGATAAAGCTGTTAAGTTGGAGGGGTGGGAGAGTTGTTTTGTACTCTTGGTTTAGGGTTGGTGTTTTTTTCAGTAGAAACCTAAAGGCATCAAGGAAATCTTTGAAAAATTTTTGACACCCAGCTTTCCTTCAGAGCTGTCAGTCAAAGGAGAAATTGCTGTGCTATAAATACATATTGACAAAGGGATGTGTAGCAGACAGCGGAGCATGGAGCCCGCTGCATCCCTCTTCTGTCCCCTTGCCACCGCAGTGACAATGCCATCCCTTTGCTCTCTGCTCACCAAAGAGCTGGGCTGCTCCCTGCCCTCCGTGCCCTGACCAGGAGGAGGAAAATCCCTTCTCCCCAGCTGCAATCCCTGTCCTTAAGAGGCTGGTGCATCCTTAAAGGGATATCCAGGGCTCTTCACGATCTGAGCAAAGTTGCAGAGACACGCACAAGTTCAGTGGATGGGGTCCGGGTGGATCGAGTTGAAACTCAGCAACTAATTCAGCAGCCGTTTCTGCAAGCACGACCCCCTGAAGCTCGGTCAGTGACTCAGCAGCAGGTTTGGCCTCGAGCCCCTGAAACCCCTCTCCAACAACCTCAGCACTGTCCTCTTTCTGCACACAGGGGCGAACTTCGACTCAAGCTTCCCATCTGCTCGGTGCTGTGTTTGGAGTCCTGCCTTTATGGGTGCCCCCATGGCAGGGCTGCGAGGAGGAGGCTGTTCCCCTGGGTGCACCAGGGCCACCCCAGCTTGCTCCCACTGACTTGTCCTAGGACTTGCTCCCACCAAGCACAGGATTAAGCTCAGCTTCCTACAAAAGGCTGGTATTAATGTACGCTGCAGATAGCAGTGGCCTTTAGGGTCTGCATGGGTCAGGCAAGACCAGTGCCCTGGAGGGGACAGAAATAGTGTCTGTAGGAGGTCTTCTCTCCTTCCTACATGAGACACAGCTCTGACCTTATCCCACCTGACCTCTGGGCTGTACCGGTTAGTTCAGCCTGCAGATAGACTGATGGTCTGCAGAGATTCCCCCTCCTGGAAAAACACACTTCTTCTTTCTTCTGGGGTCCTGGGCAAACTCTAGGCTTATTTTGTATGCCGATAAGTAAAAACAAAGAGCCAAAGTGGAGCAAAACCAGATGCATTAATTAAACAAACACGAACTTCATGGTCCCTGAACGTCCTTGATGCGAAGTTGGCTCTCATTTATCAAGACACATTTGGCTTGCGAAGAATGAGGCCAAATATCTCAACATCTCCAGCTTTCTGCTCACAGGAGCCCACAGTACTTGGCGTTGCTGGCTGGTGGGCAGGGGGAGAGCTGCCCCGACACGCTGCCGGCTGCCCACCAAACAACCCCTCCTTGTCCTCGCTGGTATGTGAGCCCACGGCCAGCGACCCGAGTGGGACACCCAGATGGCACCACCACCCAGCAGAAACTGGCTTCTTTGCAAAGAATAATGCTTCTGTAGCGTTTCCTTTCTTTAGCTCTAAAAATAAAGCGACAAATGGGAAGGGACACGTGACCTGAGGACTGCGGCGTGGGGAACAGGAGCTGGGAGGGTGAAGAGGAGGCAGTGCCTAGGGATCTGGCTCTGGGATTCACAGTCTGTTGCTTAAAATTTGAAAATATATCCCTAGGGGACACTTGAAGAGGATGAGTACTAAGGAAAGGATGAAACGAAGGCCAATGATAACAGTCATTATTAAGCCAATCTCCTGCTGAGGCCAAAAAGAGTTCACTCCTTTGTACTAGTGAGTCTTCCAGTATGTAAGAGATTGCTGTAAGGAGAACAGCCCTCCTCTCCACGCCTGCTGGGGAGAAGTCCAGAAGCGATGGGTTACACTGCAACAAGGGAATTTTAAGTTAGAAAAAAGTAATTTTAACTGGAAAGAGTTAAGCACTGGGGCAAACTGCCTGTGGTCAAAGTGGAGCGTCATGCTGGAAGCTGGCTTTGACCCACAGCTGCCAGGCAGCACCTGAGAGCTGCTGCTCCGGTTGGTGGCAGGAGGATGGCCAGGGTGACCACTACAGATCCCTCCCAGTCTTGTTTTCCATCCTTCAGTGACAGCAGCATATGGTTTGTCCTGTGATGCTGGTTGCAGAGCTTCTTCATCCAGCAGATGCACCCAGCTTTGCTGTTGCTAGCACTGCATCCCATCAGTGGCCTCTGGCGGGTGGTTCCCTTCCCCAGTAAACCCTTGTGTAAATCACACATCACGGCAGGGCAGATGTGCTTCACTACAGCTCAGAAACCACTCGGGCCATGCAGCGCCTTAGTCCAGAAGCCTAAACTGCACCTTGTAAGCCCATAATGGGATGTTTGGGGGCCGCCATCTGTGTCCAGGATTTCTTGTGCAAGTGTTAAAATGTGCAGTGGAGCACCTGGCTAAGACCAAAATTCCAATGCAAACTGGGAAGCTGCCTTCACCGCTGGCAGTGCCCAGGGTAGGGGTGTTTTCTTTCCGTGACTGATCAGGTTATGTCCATGGGATAAATTAGGCTGTGGCTCTGTCTGGCTCAGGCTGCCACTGCCACTGCTGGCTGGAGAAACCTAAGGGCTGCTTGGGCAGTAAAAAGAATGACTGCCACCTCCAGATCTTGCTGCATGGAAGTGGCAGTTGTTTCTGCTCAGAACTGTGCTTCCTGCAGTGTTGTTTCTTTTCCTAATACAGCTGCTTTTAAACCTATTGTTAAGGCGATCGTTCATACTTAAATACATGCTGATAACCAGGAAGTCTCAGATCATTGCATACATTTTGCATTTGCATTTCAGTGATTTCTGAGCCTGCTTACTCTCTCAAGCATGCCATATTTGTGGTTTATTCACAGGCAGAGCTAATAATTGCAGTTTCATATGGAAGGGAAGGCACCAGAATTCAGTAATGAGTATTTGATGGAAGGAGAATAGCAGTAAGACAGAGGTCATAAAAATGCCATACACAAACCCAGCTGTTTATCCATTTCCTCCATTGCTCATCACTGCGATGTCTGCTGGCTGAATTATTTCCTTTCTGTTTGAAGGAAGAGAAACAACCAGGCAACTGAAAAGAAATTAAGCCCTAAAGTGAATGCAAAAGGTTCCCAACTCAAAGAGCACTTTTTCTTGCAAGTGCAGCCCTGAGCTGAGTTGTGCTGGTGGACGGTGCAGAGGAGCTGGCGTTTTAGTGACTGTAAAAATATAGGCCATGTCTAATTGCAACTATTTTGCCTGCTCAGGCTTACAGCAAATTGAGATGTTTTCAAGCCAAAGGTTCTGTTACCCTGATAAGGTAAGTCATAATTAGGTGGGGTCTTCTTCAATTAGCTCCAAACTTAACCTGACCTCTAGGTGGTTAATTAGGGGTTGTCAGCCCAGTAAGGTTCCTGTAAAGTAATTGTTAGCTGTACCTGAGAAGGCTGCAAACCATGAGCGTGGTCTGCTTGGTGTGGAGGCAGTTTGGGGATGTGCTGCTGCTCCCTGCAAGGGCTGCTCTCACTGGAGCTGCATTTCCCACGCCTCCGGCTGCAGTGGCTGCAGGGATGCTGTGGATGCAGCCCTGAGGCCCCGGCTGGGATGCAGGCATGGTCTGGGCTTAGGGTGAGGGAAGCTGGCACAGTCCCAAGGTCAGGTAGGTAGGTAACATTCCCTTCAGCTTTATCCCGATGGTCTTTTTAACTTCTGCCTAACCTGGCAGGCTCAGAGGAGAGGTGAACATGCCATCCATCCCTTCTTACCCCTCATCCTGCTCTGTGGCCAGGAGTTTCCACACTGCTACTTAGGCAAGGGGTGATTTGGAGTCCCCTGAACAATTGTGAGGAAGGAAGACAATAACGACTATAAATTAAAATAGTTACAAGTGAGGAGTCGCCGTGCAGAGACATAATTCTTTTCAGACTGCCTGTCTTGCAGCTATTTGCCAATTCCTTCAGCATGTAATCTTCCCATTTCCTACAGGCAAACTCTTTTTTGCACACTTATAATTAGGTGTGTTTTTTTCTCCTCTTTCTCAGTAACCTCAGGCTCCAGGCTTGGAGCTTCTGAAAGTAGCTCATGTCCCATTAATTTTTTTACATTTTTTTTTTATTACCCTGTTCTGCAGGGGAGAGGGGGTTGGGGAAGGCGATTACGCAGAGAGTCGGAGGGAAATGTTCTGGCCACAGCGTCCTGGAGCAGTTTGGGAAGGAGACAGGAGCCAAGAGGGCGGTTGTAAGGGGTCGGGGGGCGGCTGGGCTGAGACGTGCTTGGTGGCACCAGGGAGGAGTGGGTGGCTGGAGGGTGGCAGGGAGCTTTGCCAGGGGAATGGTGGCGTCTCAAGGAGGCTTGCTGCTGCACAGCTGACTGCTTGGCTTCACCCAGCAAAAACCTCGAGCAGAGGCCGTTTCCCCTTTATTGCTTTGGGGATTTGACATGATTACATACATTAACTTGTGGCTTTTCTCTCGTAATTGCTGGTTACTTCCTATAAATGTGTATGCATGCATATACACACTCACATATATATATGTATGCATATATATACTCACACATATGTATACACACACATGCATATGTGGTTGTATCTGTATACAGGTACAGAAGTACACATGATATTATTGGACTTATCACACCTTAAAGCAGGTCTCATTGAACACCAGCTATGGGGACTCTGAAAATATGCCCTGGGTGGTCTGGGGAATGGAAGGATATTTATCTGCCTCTTTCTTATCTATTTGCTTTAGCATCTGAGCTCCACGTGGGCAGGGACCTGGGTAACAGATAAAGTCATGACCATTGTCTCAGGGGTGCCTGGGTGGAGAGAAGGGATGAAGGCTCCAAGGATCCTTGTTTCCTGAGTAGAGGCAACAGGAACTGGTGCCCGAGATTTCCCTGTTTTGTATATGAGGTGGTGTAGGATGCATGCCAGGTTACAAAGAGTCGGGATTTTCAAGATTTGAAGGTAATTGCCTCCGGTTTGTATCCAGAGAGCATTTCTTTAGTTTCATAAAATACATATTGCAGGAGGTGCGAGAAAAATTATGAGTTGGTCTATGAAGAAGACCATGTTCAGGTGATGCTCGTTGTATATCTGTCCTGGAAGGGGGAACTGAAGCATGTATGTATGTCTGGGCTGGGGTTGGAAGGTACCTGCTTGGCTTGGTGGAGGTAACGAGGATGAGACACGTGCCCCCAGTTCGCCCATGAAGGGAAGAGGTCAATTATGCTCCATCTTCTTTGACCTACTCTATGTTATGTGAGTCAGAAAGTTATTTTTTATGAAGGCAGCCTGACAAAAAATTGGAAAATATGATTAGCCTCTGATTTAACAAAATCCTCCTCTGATGTATCCAGAAGACGGCAAGGAGACGTGAAAGGAGAATGACTAGCTGCTTGTTCAAATTCGTTTGCACTGTTTTTATATTTTATTAATCCCTTTCTTCAGGGGTTCTACAGCTCATCCACAGGGGCAAGAAAGGATTTGTTTCTGACCCTTTCAGCATGATTTAGCTTCTGGTTTTGAGATTTTTTTTTTGTCTCTTTTTTTTTATTTTATTTTATTTCCTCTGAAAGAGTGGAAATTGGCCACAGCTAGAAACAGGATGTTGAGCAAAGCACTTATGCTCCTAGTGGTATTAAAATCTTTTGGATGCCTGGTGGATAGATCATTTCTCCATGCTCTGGGTTAAACAAACTGTCTGATTTGGGGTGCAGAAATTACTTCTTTCAGGTCAGAAAGGTGAGGACCTTTGAGCATGCATAGGATCACTGCAGATTTCCCCCGCAAATTCCCTGCTATTGCAGGAAACTTGACCTTAGTGATGCTCTTGCACACTACAATGGTGCTTTTGTGTGTTATATTGTGTCAGGAGGTTTCTGTGATAGCAATGGGTGGGAAACATGGAGAGTGGGTGCCCTGTGAAACTCTGTGGGATTCTCCTGAAAAATCAAGGAGCTGGTGTGGACATTGAGTGTGGTCCACTGCAGCTGTGTTCCCAAAGCTTGTCTTCCTAAGTGACCCTGTTGTCTTTACTCTAGCATGACAAAGAAGTGTTTCATGAATGTCTGTTTCCTGATTTTCCCTAAATCCTGGACCTGATGGTGCCTCCTGCCCACTTCACCCTTCTGCACTGAGCCCCGTTCTCTCCAGCAAACCTCAGTGATGTTAAGCAGCAGAGCAGAGTAAAACCTAAATCTGAGCTGCTTGGGCCCATGGGGTGATTTAACTACTGGTAGCTAAGAGTATTGTACCTGGCATCAGTGCAGAGATAACTCATCAGACGAAATGTTAACCCAGCTGCAGCCAAAGACTTTGACATTTGACTTACGATAAAGAAACTTATCAGCTAATTACAGCTGGCCTTGGAGCCTTTCAAATAACTTGCTGCGTTTTCCCCCCCTACTCTTAAGAAAAAGTAGTAAAAGGGACAATTCAGGCTAGAGTTGACTGAAAACCCACAGATCTCCCGATTTAATCTGTGTCACAGGATCTCTTGTTCCCTGTGCAGCAACAGACCCTGTGGGGACTGGCTGAGGCTTGTACCACGGCACGGCTTGGCTCCGGCGAGGTTTTGACAGGCTCCAAGGATTAGCCAGCAAAGTTTGCCTTGGGGAGCTGTTGCCACAGAGTGGAGTGCAGCCGCTCCTTCTGCTCGTCGTCTTTTTGCAAGAAAAACAGCTCTGGCTGATTGCAGCCCCCGTGCCATGGTATGGCTGGAAAGGGAACTGCTTCCCAGCTGGAAGGAGCCATTATCCAATGACCTGTAAAACAAAACCCCTCGCAAGGCAAGGCAATGCCTTCCTAGAGTTCTGCACAGAGCTGCGGGCACAGGGAAAATGCCTGGCTGCCACTGAGGAGAGCCCAAAGCTCCCGGCTTCTGCCTCTGCTCCCAGGGCGAAGAGAAACATCCACATGTAACGCTGGGATGCAGCAGGTAGTGAGGTAGAGGGTTACACATCTGCCAGAACTTTTTTGGTGTTCGAAAGCCGTTGCAACTTATTACAGTGAATGGAGCTTTCGCAGTTGTCTCTACTAAATGGCTTAGAAGATGCAAGCTCTAGTTTTGGGTGGTCTCCTCCTCTGGTACCTCATCTCGCCCTGTCAGCCAGCTCCACCCCGCTGAGCTGCAGCAGAAACCCAGGATGTTGCAGATCGTTTCTCTAATGCAGAGCGCAGGGGCTGGTTTGTTATCATTTACTTTTTTTCTTTTTTTAAAAAAAATATCTTATTGATACCGGTCTTGGAACGGGGACAATCCTGTCTTTACGAATCTCAGCTCAAAATCACAACCCATTTCCCAAGAAGTTTTTCCACCCTGGGAACCGAGGCTGATCACAGCCTTCGCAGCCCACCAGCTTCTCACCGCGGAGCTGCCCAGTGATCCCAGCTCCGCTGCACGGGGCTGCGCACCGGCTGTTCCCTTCTGCTGCATCCCGCCTGATAGCCCAGCAATCTCACAATACTTAACGAAAACACGACCAAAAGTATTTTAATGTCATTCCACAGAATGAATTACAGTTAAATACCATGTTATGTTTCGGTTGCTGCATCTCTAGCAGGACAGAAAGCCTTGCAATGCTTGAAAAGGGCTTAGAAGAGAGATGGGGACAGACTTTTTAGTAGGGCCTGTCACGACATGACGAGGGGAAGGGTTTTACACTAAAAGAGGGTACATTCAGACTAGATGTAGGGAAGATGTTTTCTATGGTGAGGGTGGTGAAACACTGGTACAAGTTGCCCAGAGAGGTGGTAGATGCCCCATCCCTGGACATATTCAAGGGCAGGCTGGATCAGGCTGGGAGCAGCCTGGGCTGGTGAAGGTGTCCCTGCCTAGGGCAGGGGTTGGAGTAGATGACCTTTAAAGGTCCCTTCCAACTCCAGCCGTTCTACAGTTCTGTGATTTCGGAAGGTGCCAGGAATGGGCAACAAAAAGGATCAAAGAGGTGAAAAGGCTTAAGATGACATTGTGTAGTTTGGAGAGGGGAAAAGTCCAAGGTGTTTTAAAGTGTGTGAACAAAGGATGGAAAGAAAAGATCTCTTCCATGGTCTTGCAGACTTCCCATGTGGGATGGGGAGCTGCACTCCAGTAAGGAGCTCCGGTGCCAGAGAGCAAACTGCAGCCTGGCGAGTGGCTTCCCCCACAGCCCAGCACATGCTTAAACTCCTGAACCGCCAGCAATTTTCATGGCGTAGTGTAATCTATCCCCACAGCCTTGCTAGGATGACAGGGAGAGACAGAATAATTTTCTCCAGTTCAAGAAAACAGCAAAGTGCTGCTTACAGTAACACATTAGCGCTTAAATCCCTTCATTCCTACAGAATGAAATGGATACTGATAATTATTAATGGACAATAAACTTGCAGACTGGAAAGGCAACATTCATCTGACCATGGACAGACTAGTATTTACAAATATGTCAGCCCAGTGGAAAAATTCTGCTGAAATCCTATTACCAGTAGATTTTTTTTTGAGTAAATGTTCTTGGGTATTGTTTTAAGGAATTTTGTTTTAGGGAAAAGCATCATCTGCTTATGTCAGGGAAGTTAAATTGTTCTGGGCATCAAAGGGTCAACAAAAGCTGGATTTGGTTGCTACTTCTTTAGGGCACTTGAACTGTACTGATTGAAACAATATTCTAAGAAGACTTGGGAATTCACTGAAATAGCTAGCCTCGAGTAAAAATGGTGATGTTCCCAACATCCTATATTTCTTGGTAATAAACAAAACCTTTGAATTGGGATTTTTTATTTTAAGTATCAGTAGGTTTCCTTGCAGTGTTTCTAAACACATCCATTTAGAAATTTCTGTACTATTTATTCAGTTGTTCCGAACTTTGACCTTTTATTTTTTCATTAATTATTTTGGGATTTAAGAAAAAACACTGTGAAAAATTGGATTTTCCAGTAAATTGAAATTCTATTTTTAAGTCACTTTGGCTGATAACAGCACACGTAACAAACCTACGTCGTGGCACAATTATCATACTCTGCTCATGGGCTTGTGTGGAGTCTGGTCTGGAGTCTGGTGCCCAGGAGCTAATTCCCATACCATGCAATCTGCTCAGCCCAGTTCCTCCAGTTCTGGGTGGAAGAAATCCGCTCAGCCCAATTCCTCCAGTTTTGGGTGGAAAAGCGTTCATAGCAGTGACAGAGAGGGGTCTTTGGGTAGGGCCGTTTGGGGGTCATTGAAGCAAATTAGAGGCCATCAGCAAATGGCTTGATCAACGTTTTCATGATTGTGTGACTTTGTTCCAAGGTTTCTGATCTCTACCACTGCAGATATTTCAAGGTCGGGTGATGGCTGGAGTTCTGTTTAATTGCTGAACTGCTTTCCTTGCAGCTGACACATTTCAGGCCACCACTGTGCATCAGGGAGGTGCCCTCACCAGCTGTTAGACAGGGAATTGAGAAGGACGTTTACCACGGCCTGGGCTTGCTGCCTTCCCAGAAAGGAAAAAAGAGTTTTTTGGATGGATGCCAGTGAGGTACTCTGCTGCAGTTCTCTGCTCAAGGGTGGCTGATGACCAAGCCTGACCCATTCTGCACTTAGCTGACAGATAGTTATGGACAGCAAAAAAAAGGCAGATGGCTGAGGAGGGGAAACCTTTTACAGCATGGGATTAGTGTCCTCTGGCCAGCTGGCTATTTGTGCATACTTTATTCAGACAACTTTGAAATGTAGGATAATTTATGTGTTCAATGGACCAGAACTGACTCTGGGAGCCTTAAGGGTCTTCCATCATCCTAAGAATGAAATAGCTGATGCAGACATTAAAACTATTTGTCCAGAAACCTCTGCTGCTTTTTTTTGCACTATGCCTGAAAATCTTGGATAAATTTAACACCGCTCAGGTCTTACCTTCCTCTCTATTCCTGACATATCCACCAAATCCCTCTACACAATTCTGCTTATCTGGACTTGGACCAGCTGAAAAAACTTGCTGTGTTATTCCTAGGAGACCTGTTTCTTGTTTTTCCCTTGCTGGCTTCCAAAAGACAAACCAGGTCTGAATTTTCCTAAGAAAACCTACTTTTGTGGGATACCCAGCTGACTTTAGGATCCAGGTGGCTGAAAGCAGAGCTGGAGACGTGGACAGACACTTGGGTGCTCCTGCAAATCGACCTCCATCCAAACAGTGACACAACCTAGTGAAAGTTGTCACTTTTGTAGTGTATTTATTAAAAAAAATGTGATTTTCTTGCATTGCAGCAGTACCTCAGAGGAACCCCCAAGCCCCAGGGAACTCTTACACTAAGCATTTAGAATTCAGCTCCAACATAAGGCTAGATGTGAAGAGCTTAGCCTGTGTAGGAGCCAGAGCAGCTCCTGGGGTGTGTGTTACAAGAGGCTTCCATCTTTGCCAATCCACAGAGGTCACGAGTTGTCACAGCCAGCAGCTGCAGAGCCTATGCGCTTCGGTTCAAGCTGTTACAGCTTTTAACTGAGGAGTGGATTTACCAGGGATGAGAAAAATGAGCTTCAGCTCTCCCATTAACTATATCCTCTTGCTCCCTTGGCAGCTTGTGCAGTCAGCTGCTGCCCACCAGCTCCACTGGTGAGAAGCCACAGTGCCAGGACTGCGATTTCTCTGTAGTTCTGTAGTACTGAGGAGCCCCAGGGTGCTGGATGCTGTGCCTGAAGGGGCTGTCTGAGTGCTGGTGGTGCCCTGAGAGCAAGGGCTTTCTGCAGGGTTGATCTCTTCCCACCAGCCTCAGCACCACACAGTCCTGGCAGCGAAGCAGGCTCCCCGTGGGCAGAGTTTAGCTCATGAGGGTGGTACCTGCATCCTGCTGATGCCATCCTGCCCTCTGAGCATCTCAAATACTTCGGCTTCATGCATTCCTCCTGGTTCTGCTTGCCAAGGAGCTACGATGAGAAAGTGTCTGCAGGTTTTCTGCAGGAAAAGTGGGGTCCTGCTGGGTACCTCCTTCTGGGCTGGGCAGGGTGCTGGTTGCTTTGGCCCTAGGCAGTGCCTAGATCACAGCCTTATTTCTTCCTCATGCCCCAGAGTTTCTGAAAATGGAGAAGAAATGGCAACATGTAAAAGGTGGGTGCTGGCTGCAGGGGTCTAAACCTCAGTTGACAAAAGGTAAGGGCTGTGGGAAAACCATTTTTCTATGAATCAGCAGTAGCTTGTACTGCAAATGCTGGGACCGGTCCAGTTCCCATCACTGTTGATGGCAAAGGTTTGTCAGCTTCTGTAGGCTACCATCGTGCACGTGACTTTTTGATACCATGTGTTTTGAATTTCAGCTTTTGCATTCAAGCCTCTTCTCCCTGTTTCAACCTCCACCCCACAAACATTCAAGAAAGATAAAACAAAAATAGCAAGAACAGTTTAAGTCAGTTCCTTTGGCTACGCAGTACTGGCATCTTAACAAGCAGTTGATGCCTGTATACTTCTGTCATGCCTTCATTAACTCAAGCTATCAGCTTCCTTTAGGAAAGCAGCCTGGAAAAGAGGCACAAGCTGGTACAGAGGGAAAACCAGGCTAAGAGCAGTGATGTGGAACTCCTAGCTGCTTTTCCCCTGGCCAGAGCTAAATGCCTCTGGTCTTTGTCTTTGGGCATGAAGAAATGCCCCCCCAGGAGCTTCCTGCCAGGCAGTTATGATCGAGGTAAAGAGGTGGAATGAAAACAAAATTCTGTTTGTCCCTGATATGTTCTCCTCCTTCTGTGTCTTCCTCATACAGCTATAACCTGACCAGCCCCCACGGAACTGGCCTGGAAACTGCATTTTCCAAGCAGATGGGTGATCTGCACCTGATGCAACCACCTGCAGGCTGCTCTGCGATGGCCGCGTTTGGGGAGGGATGAATCCTGCCTCCCCAGCCGACTTCCCACGTCCTGGCTGCCGCTCAGCTCTTCCACTTGCCTCCAGCTCGATTTCCCTGCAGTGTCGGAGCAGACGTTGCTGCAGGGATGCCCCCACTTTGGGGATTTACCTCCTTGCTCTGCAGAACCAGGTGGTCTCTGGCCTTTTGTTCATCCCCCTGACCCCACCAGCCCCCTCTGCTACAGACTTCTTGGGTGCTCCTCGAGTCCCTTCTATAGCCCCTGAAGTTTTTCTCACTGTTTCTCTCCTCGGCAATTCCCTGTGCCCTCTGAGCCCTCTTGGCTCTTCCCTTGCAGTGGCTCCCACCATGCTCCCACTGCCCTGCTCCTCGGGATGAGCTCAGGGCAGATGCATCTCCAGCCTTTCTGACATCAGGCTAAGCAGAGGTAGCTCTCTCCAGCTGGCATCTCAAGTGTTAATCCAGCCCAGAAAAAAATTTTTGAGAATCTTTTGGCCTTTTTTTTTTTTTTTTCTTATTTTGGTTTTTTTTTTTTTTTTTTTTTTTTTTTAGCTGTTAACTGACATCTGAATGGGAGATATGAATATAGAAATGATTCTTTGCTGAAAGCTGCAGAAAAGCCACAACCCTCAGATCAAACAAGTTTTTGTGCCACAGCAAAATTAAATCCTTGTGATTTCCATATTCTTCAGTCAACAGGCTGGCGCCCAAATCGTTGCCATAGCTACCAAAGTACAGGCTGTCAGGAGCAGGGAAGGGAGCGGGAGACACGCTGTCCGAGGGTTAAGTAGCTGTTTAATTATTCAACCCAATATCTGGCAAGCACTCCAGATTGACAAAGGGGGGTCTCCTGTGATCTCCGGCTGGATAGATCACTTTAACCCGTTCTCCTCCTGCCCCATGCGCTGCCTGCCACATTCACTGATGAAAGGAAGAGAAACATAGATTTACTTCGCTTGGCTTTGCTTTCCTCATCTCCCATTACTTATTTTCCTCTGTCAAACTTGCTGGAGACTCTGTGGGAGTCAGTAAGTCTGCTAGCCCAGCGATTTATGAAATGGGATAACACACTCCTTTGGACACCTGTGTCCATCCCCAGGCTGTGCCTCAGTTTCCCCCATTCCCGGAGCCAGAAGGCATGGTGATGCTGCATAGCAGGAGAGTTTTGCTGCAGAGACCCCGGCACCAGGACGATGCTGGCTCTTCCCAGGCTGCCCTGTTTGGAACGTGCTGTGATGTGGACATGGCCTTGAGGCATTAATACTGCTAAGGTGCTTGGGGAGCCTGCCATGAGGGCTGCTGGGGAAGTGCAAAGTACACTTGCACAGTGCTGGCTGAGCAGGAGAGGATGATGGCAACTGCCTCGAGAGCCTCCCTGTGATGGTTTTTCTTGACTTTACATGTACGGCATATTGGGAACATAGGCTGTTTTTTTCTAATGGAGCAAAACAATGAAAATACTTGGAAAAAACCCAACTATGCTGGTCAAGACTCCCTCATTAAGGTTCAGATGCCTTCCTCCCTTTTCAGCTCTCCCTTACTATTTAACTCTAGAGAAACCCAGGCTTTCTCTCATACAAACTCAAGGGCTTTTTCTTTCTGGAAATCATATTAAAAATGTTGCCTGGCCAAGCTCCTTTGCCAAGCTGATTATCGTGTTGTCTTGCAATCCGAAAACATTGGGGGTTAAGGTAAGGTAACAGTGCAAAATCCACCACTTAGTCATTGCTGGACATGAAAAGCTGCTTTGGTTATCAAAAAATGTTGAAAGTGGATGCTGATAGCCCCTGGGGGTCCAGCTACCTGGCTGGTGCCAACAAAAAGAGACAGATTAATGAGCTCAATGGCCAGTTGCTTCTGTACTCTTTTCTTAACCTTTATTTTTCAGAGGACTTCCAGACAGATAAAGGACAGTGCCTGGTTAATCATTTATCCATCTGCATATCCAGCCTCTCTTTTCATATTCTTCTCTGGCCTCAGAGGAAAAATTAACATATTTATTTTCTGTTTTCTCCCCCACGATCCTACGGAAGCAATTTTGGTCGCAATAGGAAGTCATGTTCCATCCAATTCAGTTAAAAAAAAAATAAAAAAGGAGAGAGAAAGAAAAAAAGAAAAAGGAAGCACGCTGGAGTGATTGGAAAGGTCTGCCTGGAAGAGGGTGCTCCAGCCGGCCCTGGCCTGCCTTAAAATGTTTTCTGCTCCAGCGTATTTTTAGCTACTGTCGCAGAGTGATTTCCTTGCTGATCTGCTCAAGGTTCATGTTGCATTGCTGAAAAGCTCACTTGCTCCAGTGCAGACCTCCAAGCTAGAGAGCTTCTGACCGCAGATTTTCATCTGGATGGTTTTCTCTTGTCGTGGGCCAAATAGTGAAGCCTTTCCTCAGCCTTTTTTGCAGACCGAAATCCCATTGGATTGGTGGCCTGACTCATCTTGAAGCACTTTCTCCAGAGTCCATTGCTCTGCCTGATGCTCACCGCCATCCCTGCTTTGCCACAGGGTGCTCCAACTTCCCAGCAGTGGGCTGCCTCCAGATTTGCCTGCAGCCTCCAGCTGTTGCCCTTCGGCCACTTCTGTCACAGCCAGTGTTGTGCAGGACCCATGGGGGGACGACAGGAGTGCACAGTCAGCTCTTTGGATGAGGGTAGCTGCCCAGACCACAGCGGGGTATCTGCATCTCTCCTGCTCACCTACATGAGCCTGTGCCTCAGTTTCCCCATCTTCACACTGCACTGGCATTTTATTTCCTTTCTTTTGTTTGTTTTCAAAATTATATTTTGTAGATAATATTGGTTGCAAAGTTGTGTGGCATTGCAACACTGTATAATATATCCTTCCTCTCTGTGTTTTCCTGAAAACCCATATCTCAGAATGATCACAAAACGTTCCAAGAAGAAATGCCAAGAATTTCCTAGTAAATGTCTTGGCTCTTAATGTCTTGGTTTCTTGTTTTTCTATAAGTAATGAAAATGAAGCATCGTTTAAGGTCTTTATTGAGTCTACTAAGCTGGATTTCACTGCCTTCTGGTTTCTTGGGAAGGCTGACCAAGCTCTCTCTAATTTCAGTTCACAAGCCACCTTGGCCTTCGCAGTTGGGAAGAGAGGGACACTGGATGTTCATGCAGGAAAATCTCATTCACCTGACGGGACATCAGACACAGCATCCTGCAGAAGGGCCAGTGGCCTGATGTCCTGGGCCATACTGGGATATTTGTGTAGTAACAGGGCACTTGTTTGATTAGAGCGTGGTTAAAGGGCAGGAATGGTACAGCTGGGTGCAGATAACACATGTGTATCATCTCCAAGGGTCTTCTCATACCTGCTTGTGCACTCTGCCACTTGTTTTTTTGTTGGTGGCTTCTCTTTGGCTGAAATCCAGAAGCTGGTGACAGACAAGTGTTTTCCAGGTGATTTGTTTGGTTTCAGGTGAGCTCTGGTAGCTCTGCATTTATCTGCTTTGTTTGGGCTTGTTTAAAGTTTAAATAAAATGATGTTCTGGATGTTGGTGGCAGGACGGGTGATGAGGTTGTGGTGGATGTGCACAGCTGGCAGGTCCACACTCTTTCTGTACATCAGCAAAGGCTGAGCTACAGAGCTGGCACTGGGCAGGCACTTAATGTGGTATGTTCCATTGCCAAAAATTACTCTGGCTTTTGGATGCTTTCATTTACTGCACCCTGTACTCAGAGACATGAAAATCCTCAGTTGCAGAGGTCGGTAAAAGATGCTAGGAATTGGGTCTGTTATGGTGTGTTGTTGAGGACCAGGTAGCATTTGTTCCCGCGCTCGCTCGGGTCCCAGCTCCAATGCCTGCACAGTTTCCTACGCCAGAAGCCTGAGCAGCACTTTGGCAGCGTTTAAAGCCTTCCCAAGGTGAGTGGGAGATTTCTGGCAGTGTAACAAAAGCCTGGAAGGTAGCGAACACCACAGTGGCATCTTCTGCTGCCCCCCGCCAGCTGGTGGGACCTCTGAGAAGGACAAGATCTCCCCTCTGCATCTTTTGTCACTTCACAGCTCCCTGCCTGGAAGGGTGGGATTTTTTTCTATGGCACATCAGGCTGCGAAGGTGCCTCAGCCAGCTACGCTCAGAATTTTGGGGTTGGAAAAACCAGCATCATTGAAATCAAGGAGGGGGGCAAAAAGCCCTTCTGATTTCACAGGGGAAGCCAGACTACCAGGCCTGTGAGCACGACAGCATGTGGCTGTGTTGAGATTAATTTGCTTAATTGTTGCACGCTGTTAGCAACAGTTACCATGTTTACCGGTTGAGTCAGTAATGCTCGTTAAAACTCTCATTCAAAGGGACCTCAAGTAATAAAAAACAGCCTGGCAATGGTCTTTCACATTAGCTACTGTTGCTTTGCTACAGCAAACATAACACTGCCTTCTCCACCCAACTCTCTTCTGTTCAGGGCAATATCGATCCTTTATGGACAAGGTCAGTGGAATTTCAGATTAAAAAAAAAAAAAAAAATGTGACTTTTTGCCCCACAGACTGTTATTTCTGGATGCGGTGCGCAGAGGCGATAGGACACTGTACCGCCTCCTCTTGCCATGGCAATGCAGCCCTGGGACTTGCGTCTCCCACCCTGCCTGGTGGAAGAGCCCATGGCACCGCGGGGTTATCCCTGCGGGAGTCTTTGCAAAAATCAGTGGGAGGATTTCTCTGGCTCCAGAGGAATGTACTTTGTGCCTTAATATCTTCTCGGTTCTACCTTGCTCTCCAGAGGGATCTCACTGTCATTTGATAAATGTGTGGGGAGAGCCCTTTCTTGTGCATATGTTCAACATGCAAATAGAGAACCTAACTGCTTGGTGACATCTATAAATTTATCCCCACCCCACCCCTCTTCCTTTGTGGGGGTCCAGGAAGAGAAACTGGTGCTGCTGGTGTCCATGACGCACCAGCAAGGGATGCTGATGGCAGCTGAGGACAAGAGTGTGGGGGCTTTTTCTGTTCTGAGTCTGACTTGGTGAGCTCTTGGCCCTTTGCCATCTCGGCATGCAGGTGGGGAAGAGCTAGATGTCAGTAAGCAAGGAATAGGTAATTAATCCAGTTTGAGTCTAATTACCTGATAGCCAATGGATGTAAAATGCAAGAGAAGAATGGACGTATCTGTGTACGAGATCTCACGGAGCTCCAGTACATAGGGTTTGTGATCCCAGTTTTCTGCACAAATGACTATTTCCAACTTGTTGGCTCATGTTCCCTTAATTGCCTGTTATCACTACATCTGTATTACTGGCATGCCATCCTGCTTCTTCCTTGGCATCACCTTGCTCTGTCTCTCAGAGTTAAGTCAGAGTTAAGCCAGAGACTTGGTCTGACCTGGGAGGGGAAGATGCACAGGCTGTTATGGCACTAGCTGAGAATCCAGGGCAGGCAATAGGCATATATGTCAAAAGGTTATTCAGACCACTGTGTCTATAGGGTTGTGTGGCTCTGACTCCCTAAACAGCTATGGGAGACAGCTGGGGCTGCAGTCACCCTCCTCCTTCCTACATGCGCTGGTTTAGTTGTCACAGATGTATCTTTAACCTCCTTTAACCACAGAGGAAATCAGAGTCTTTCAGCCTGAGACACCACAGCAGGTGTTTGGATCCATTACTCACAGCAGAATAACTGGGCGGTTTAATAGCATAGGGGCAGGTAGCCATCAAAGAGGAATGAGAACAGCAGGGAGGGTAAAGCAGGAGAGGAGGAGAACTTGAAACAGAGATATGCTGAGGAATTTCTTTGCTGATGAGTAATGGCTCAGAGCCAAGGCACTGCCCCTGGGAGCCGCAGCATCCCTCCGATGCAGCTTAGGTGTGCAGGGCTTTTGTCTGAATGACACTTGTTTCTGTGGGGCCAGCTGGGATCTGAGGACTGGTTTTCAGCTGGGAAACCCACTTCTTGTGTTGGATTGTCAGGGAGTCAGGAACTACTTTAATAACCCCCCACAGACCTCATAAAACCAGAGGGATGCTGCCAAAGGACTGAGCTTTACAGTCGCGAGAAGAGTGGAGGAGGAATCAAAGCTTATGACGCAATTTTGTGTGAATAAGGTCAGAACATTTTGTTTTGGCTGAATGAGTGGGACTTTCACAACGGGACACAATGTTGAAATATTTTGACTATTTTTTTGGTGAAGGAGGTAAATCCCAGAACCCAACTGCTCTGTGACTCCCAGCTGGGCCAGGGTCTGAGCAAAACGGTATAGTCCCACGAGCTGTGAGTGCAGTCAGACCATCATGCCCAATTCAGCTTGTGTAGGAGAGATACTGGTCCTGAATCCACCTTGCTTTTACAGAGGATTGGGTGCTCTGCCCTTGAAGGCCACTCTGTCATCCTTTTATTAGAAACAAATGAGGTGTAAATTAATGTGCAGCCTCCTAATGCATCTGAAAGTCCTGCTCTGCCTTCAGGAAGGAATAAAAAAAAGGAAGAAGGTGGCAATGTACTTGAAATGCAGGGCAGAAACATCCCAACTCAGTGGTGAAGGGAAGAGCTTCACTCATGCTTGCACCATGGCAGGGGACTAATGGAAGAAGTGAATACACCTCTTTACTCAGCAGTATGTATGACTATATTTCAGGAGGAAAAAATGAGCTCATGAGGACTGCCAGCTTCCCTTTCACCTTCCCTCTCCCTCCTCATGGACATGGGAATGGGGAGGGGAGGGTTAGAGTCATGCTGAAAGCCTTGGCCAGCTGAGCCGGGGAGGAGAGGCGAGAAATCTGCAACAGACCTTGTCCAGCAACCGCCAACTTTCTCCTTGGAGGGAGGGTGAGCAAGGAAGGAGCTGCACACCCAGCCCCACAGCTCCTTCTCCCTGTGCCCAGCTTGGCCCAGCTCCATCCTACCCTTCATCCAGAGGGAGAGGAGAAGTGAGAGTCTGACACCTCGTTATTACTCATCATGGTGGCTATTTCTCGCGTAGTGATTTAACATCACACTTCTCACTAAGTGCTCTGCTAAATGTACTTTAATTCCTGCAGTGCCTCTCACAGCTTGAGTTTGAAGTGGTGGGATGACAGGGATGTTGAGACTTCACAGGAGGAAGTTTGGGTGGGAGCCTCAGCCAGTGCAAGCCCTCCTGGCTGCGTGGATTTCAACATCCCATTTCAGGACCAAAGTTGGCAAGGGTCTTGAAGTGCAGATGTCTCGGAAAAGCAATGATACACAGAATTCTGTTTAAATGATAGTAATAAAAGGAAAACAACTTTAGGAAATATATGTAAACCATCCCTAATCACAACCAGGAAATCAACTTTGCTATTGAGGGGCAAGGCATGTGTCTAATCTGGGGCTTGGGGTAGGAACAGAAGAAACGTAGAAGGAATCAATTTTTACCATGTTATGCTGAGCCTCCCACTGACAGACACAAGCCAGCTGCCAGTGTCAGTGCTGAAGGCATAACCTGATCAAACCACTCTGCGCTTTGGGGCCAAGGTCTACCAGCAAGACCCCTGCAGCTCCAGGGAGCTCCATCCTCCCAGGGAAAGGAGTGAATGCAAGGGTTGTTAGTGGTCCATAAAGGCAAAGGTGTCCTGGATGTGACCACGCTTGTGGATGTGGGCACTGGGAAATCTTTTGAAGGAACCTACTGGGTCTTCTCCCCTTGGTGCCATCTTATTCAGTGACAATGTCGAATTAAGGCTTTTGGGTTCGGACCTCCTAGCTTCCAGCTCCCCAGCCTGACAGAACCACTGTTGTGCTTCTGCATCCTCTCACACAAGAGCAACACCGGTGACTGTAGGCAGTTTGACTCACTGACTCTCTTTCCCTATTAATTCTTCCTCTTTACAGGCCTTCAGAAAGAGCAGGAGGCAAGGAGAGCCCATTCAAGGTGGTCACTTCGACTAATCAAACCTTCCGAAAGTGCCCAGAGCACTGTGCTTCTGAGATACTGCTGCAAGAGTTTCAAGAGATGCCAGTAACATGGCAAAGTACCCAAAACAGGGGACCTGAAGCATTCAGGCAGATACTGTAGTTCAAAAAACCGATCTGGTCAAAAAGCCTTCAAAATACTGCGCGGTGTCAGAGCAACAACAGCAACAAGCTTGTTCTGAAAACAGGGATCTAGTTCAAATATATTCTATACAGCTATATGCACTCATGCATATATAAACGTTGAGATCAGCACCGGATGGTGTTTTTTATTTAGTTTCACGCTTTGTTAACTTCTCTAAATTATGTGGAACGCTTTTTTTTTTTTTTTTTTTTTAATACCCAAACTTCTGCCTGTTCCCAATTACCAAAATGAAAAAAAAAAAAAAAAAAAAAAAAAAAAGACCAAAAAAAGAAAAAGAAAGACAGAGTCAAGCCTGTGGAACAAGCTGGCACTACAACGAAGCAGTCGTCAACTACACAATGCATCCTTCTTGCATGAAACATCAGAAGCAAGTTGGAGGCTGGAGAGATGGAGGAGTTAAGGCACGTGGTTGTAGGCAGCAGAGGAAGACACTGACAAAGATAGAAAGAGGTCTTGAGTATTTCAAAAACCCTGAAGGAAATGTCAGAGATGTTTTGACGATAATCATCCCTGCCTTCTGGTTTGGGTACTTGGTGGATTTATACTGCCTTGGAAAAACAAAAAAGAAAAAGCTGCAGTGCTTCTTTTTTTCGAGTGGTTTGCTAAATCTTAATAGGTACAAAGCAAAGCTTAGGACTCGGTCAGAGGCTTACCCTTAACAGGAGGAGTGTAGCTAACCAGAACCTGGAATGGCTCAGGACATGCGGTTTGTTCTGCTTTTGTGTCTTTCTTCAGCATTCAAGGTTGCTTTTTAATACGACAATTGAAGATGGTTTTTATTCAATTATTGCATTAGTGGGAGTCTGAAGCAGGCTCATGATCGCCAGGGTTATTGCTGTATGAGTTAATGTTCACACCCCTTTTGGGTGTCCCGGAGGAGCGCTGCAGGCTTACGGCCAAATTTTATTTTGACTTGGATCCCAGTGTGCAAGCCAACTGTTTCTGCATTTCATTTCTGTCATATCCTGTACATTAAAACACCATTAATTCAAACCTTTTGTTTCTAAGAACAACTGTGCTGTAAAACAGCAATAAAAAGCTGCCAAAGTTCTCTTAAACCAGTGTAATATCATGTTCATTCACGCAAACTGGTACGTAAAAATTAAAAAAAACCAAATATATTTTTGTCAAAAACACACTACAAATAATATTTCTTTCCTCCTCAGCAAGTGGGATGTGGGACCAAGAGCAGGTTCTCCCCATGACCATGTGATTACACAGCACCTTCCCCCCTCCCTGCCATTTTAACCATTAAATAACGAACAATCTGTTAAAAGATTTTCATGTGCTGTTGTGAAACGCATTAACCTCAGGCTTGTGATGTTGGTTGCTCTGGACTACTTGCATTGGCTTTTCACTGGGAACACGAGAGCCCACTTCAGCTTTATCCTTACCTAATTGCTGGGTAATTCAGAAAAGTCTCAGGGCAGCGGGATGGACCTGCTGAGCACCCTGCATGTGCTGGCCGCATGGCGAGTAGACACCTTTGAAAGATGGCGAGGAGACACCTTCGGAGACATGTTCCCTGTGCTGTCCACAGCCAGGAGCCAGGATTCAGAAATACAGTCCTGAGTCCAACAGCTTCCCCGTCTCCACGTGGATCCTGTTACTTTTCTCTGACGCCGTGCCGGTTGCAGGCTTTAATTAGCTCATGCCTGAAAGGCGGAAAAGGCAGGAAAGAGTGTTTTTGGAAAACCCGCGAGCTGAGCAGGGATTTGGACCAGATTTACCTCAAGCATTGCCTTTTTCCTAAAAACATCCCAGGACCTGGCCACAGGCAGCATCTGCTGCCCCCAGGTATGGGGCCGTGTGTGCAGCCAGAGCCGGAGGGGAGCAGAGGCTGCTGGACCTTGTGTTCCTGGTGGCTGGATGGCCACGGCCACATCCCCATCCCCCAGCAGATGAGAAAAGCAGTGTATGAAGCCAGCCGTGTCCCTTGTCACCAAGGTGGTGTTGCCAGCCTGGCACATGGCATTCATCCTGCTCTGAAACCGCAGCCCCAGCCACCCCCCTCTGCTTTGCACCCTGCTCCTGATTTCCTCCTGCAGAGGTCTCAGCGTCTAAATTTGTGGTCAAACCAGTCGGGAGTTTCAAACAGCGTGATACGCTTTCCTGCTCCAGCCAAGTGGGATCTGCTTCCTTGGCTTCCTGAGGCTCTGGATGAGTTGAATTCATACCTGCTTTCCTCTCTTCTTAGGGCATTTGGGGTTATGATGGATATTCAGGACACAGGCACCCTTAGGCATGCCGGGGGATGTTCCTCGCTCCCTCATGCAGGGATTGAGCGCTGGGTCAGGCTCCTAAACCCGAGCAGCTGAGCAATGGGCTGCCTCACGGGAGTCCCCCATCCCTCGAGGAATATCCCATCACAGGCAACCGAGTCCTGGAGCTCTTCAAGTGCAGTGATGGCTGCCATCAGCTTTGGTAGATGGCAAGTGTTTCTTGCACATGCCTTAGTTCTCCAGAGCTGGGGCCTTTGGGCAGTCTGAACTGAATGTTTATGGAACAAGGAGAAGTTAGAAACTGGAGGGAGGAATTGGGAAGCAAAGTCCTGCAACGGTGCTGTGATGGTGTCTCTGGTGCCAGGCACCCAGGAGCCACGGAGGCCACAGGAACAGCACCGAGCCTCTCTCCAGGCTGGCTTTAGAGGAGCCTTTCATGTGAGTTTAGACCCTCTAACAATAAAGTAGACATCAAAACATTAAGACTGTGTGACTCAGCTCATGCGCCTGGATCAACCTGCCGTGGCCGAAGGGGAGCTGGAACGCCCTTGCCAACAGGTTGGGCTCCTTCATCACACACTCTCCATCTTCCATTTTGGGGCTGATCAAGGAATATTTTCAGTGGAACTTAAAACACTGTAAATCCAAGCCCCATGTTGCTCAAAGTCAGCCTAGAAAGAAAGAAAGGGGGAAAAAAAAAATAAATCAAATACCACCAGGAGAGAGGGAAAGATCTTTTCCCAGGCCACAAATTCTAAAGATACCAGACGAATTTATGAACTGGTGGTTAAACCAATTCTCATGGAGTCCAAGATACACCATGAAACAAGCTTAAATGTATAAATGAGCTATGTTTTGGGTAGGATATTTTGCCCCGATTTGCTGTAGCATTGTCTCTAAAATTTCCCAGATCACATCCTGATGGTTCTCTCCCCGCTCCCTGGCTTAAAAGCCTTGTTTTGGCTCTTGCTGCAAGGAATAATATAACAGAGAAGGGGAGGGAAAAAGAATCTCCGTCAGCTGCTAAACATATAAACCTGCAGATTTATTTAGTAGTAATAATCCCTGAAGGAGAAACATATTCAATACTTCATCATCTGAGAAACTGCCCACATCTGTTCAGAGACAGCAACAGGCGGCCGGGAGCATGTGCCAGCAGCGGCTCGGAGGCAACCTGTTGCCACTGCCCTCCCTCCCACCGCCCCCATCCCTCTTCTGAACCCTCTCAACTTGCCCGTACCCTCAGAAATGCTTCTAGATGTTTCCCTTCTTCATGGAAATTCCCTTTGCTTCGCTGCAAGCTTTCCTCGGCCACTGAAGTCCTGGTGGGGAAATATCCTGGGACAGCCCGGCACTGCGAGGAGCTCTCGAAGAAACCCTTGGACTGTTGAGCATCCTCCCCAGGGACCCGCCGGCCAGCGCCATGTGTTTCGGGCTCATTGCAGGGTTGGTTGCAGCTCACTGGGCTGTTGGCCGTGTTTATTAAAAAAGTCATCCATCACTGCCGGCACTTGGCCGGCGACGTGGGAGTGTCGGGGAGGCAGGAGCACTTGGCTACTCTGGTTTGGGGGGGAAGTGACCTTTTCTTGGGCATGAGCCACTTCTAAATTTCAAGTGGGGATGTGAACACAGCCGGATGGATGATCATCTGCTGCATGCGAAGAGGACGGGCTGCTGGGAGCAGGACGGGGGTTAGTAGCCAGGGCGGTTCCTCTGGGGTCAGCATTAATGAACGCCCAGGAGAAGGAGTGACCAGGGTGTTAGGTGAGTGTGTGGCTAGCACACTGGAAAGTTCATCTCTCCATCTCCAGGAGCTGCAGATTAGGCCATGGGTCCAGAAAATGGTGTCCTGGGATGCACCACCCCGTGCACTGCCGTTCTGGACTCTGCCCTTCCTGGCTCCCTGTCCCACGTCTGTGAGCTGCAACAAACTGTCTGTAGGGCTCAGGATCTGCTTCTTCAACTCTGCTGCTTGGGAGGATGATGAGAAGCAAGTGCTGCCTGTTGGCTCCCGAGCAGCTGGACCCAGGGCCATGAAAGTAGCAGGTTTGTGTTTTGGTTTCCAAAACGCTGGTTGCCACTTGCCCTTTATGCTCCTCGCTGTTATCAGCAGCTAAGGCCATGTCCAACTGAGAGGTGTTATCTTGCAGAGCTGAGTTAGACTATTTCCAATGCGTCATTCATGGTGATTTTGTTCTCTCTAAACTTTTAATTTCTTCATTAACACAAGCATAGAAACAGTTTTAAATTGCTCAAAACCCATTTGCTTTCAAGCTGAGTTCCTTTTGGCTTGCAAACTGATTTTGTTTTCATTGGAAAAAATGGATCCTGTTTATTTAATTTTCCTCATACAAAACAAAATATGTGGGTGGAGGAAATGGGACAGATTGGAAAATACTTTGACTGATAAAAAACAATCATTTCAGCATTATAAGCTTTTATATCTGCAACAGAAGCCATAAGAAAGTCATTACTGAACAGTTACTGCAGATATCTGCAACTCCAAACATAGGTAGAAATGCTGAAAAATTACTGATATTCTGTGCTAACTGCTGGAAGATGGAGACTGCATGTTACACCAACTGGGTTTTAACAGACACCAGGTGATATTAAACAGGGAAACTACAGGTTGATTAAATGGATGTGTAGGTACACATTCTACAGTTGATGGGAAAACATGCTTCATACAATTGCAGAAGAAACTCCAATCCTGACACATTTCCTGGAAACGACATGCCAAAAAAAAAAAAAAAATTCATCTTCAGATTTAAAAAAACCTGCTTCTTGCTCCATATAAAAGTTTTCAGTTAAAAAAAAATAATTAAGGGACTCTTTTATTTTTATAAAATAATGTTGAGTTTTTAATGGAAGTGAAAAAGAGAAAAGTTAGTGTTTGTTCATAAACATTATTTCCTTCTAAAAAAATCTGGGTGGAAGAATGCTGTTCTGCTCTTTTTATAGGGTCTCATGTAGTCATACATGTTGCGAGTTGGACAATAACAGTTTCAGGAGAGTACTGCTGTATAAAACATTGCCCTTTTCTCTAGAGATGATGGTGGCATGTACTGTGGGTGCTGCAGAACTTGCAGGAGCTTTTGGGCCAGTGCATGAGGGAGGACAGATGAGAAATTTAGAGCTCAGAGCTCCCAAGGTGCTACTGGTGGGAGAGGAACTGTCGACCCCAGGGGTCATCTCATCATGGTGTGATCACATGATGGCTGAAGTCCTGCCATGGGGCATGAAATGGTGGTCTTAGATCTGGTCCTTTGCTATAAGATGTGTTCCACAGGCTACATCTTACGGACAGTCCCTGCTCTAAGCCTGGGGCTCCACCACAGCATCTGAGAGCATCTCCCAGCTTGGCAAAGTCCTGCGTGGGATGGGATCTGTGGTGTGATGCCAGCATGAAACCTCCGCTAAGGGGCTCATTGGGGAAGGTTTGGGTAGCTTCAGCTTGAGAAGAGATCTTGGGAACTCCTCACCTCCGAGCTGGGATGAGTTCATTCTTCCTAACGACTTACCCACATCTCAGGTTCAAGGAATTCTTGTGTGAGTCATAGTCTGCTGAAGCGTTTTTTCTCTCTCCCCAGATACTAATATTTTGAACAAGTCTCACTCTTTATTATCATGGAGATATAAGGGAAATAGCCCACAAGGACAGGGGTAGGTCTGAACTGCATGTCAGAAAGTTTGCTGTTAAGATTACATGTGATGTGTGACCAGACTGTTTGGATCTGTGGTCGGGCCCCAGAAGATGTGTGTGGTGACTGACCACATCCTCTCTGGAAGAGGAATGTTTGAGTTCATTGTGTTGGTGAAGTGCCATGGTTTGATCGTGGGGCGGCTTCACTGGAGGTGGGAGAGGGGAAAGGGGCTACCGGGGCCGAGCTCCACCTCGCACACCCGGCCGCCGAGAGCAGCTCATTTGTCCAGGACGCACAGGACTCGCCGTATGGTGGATGCATCATATTTCTGTCTGTGATTTCCTGCGTGGAAAAATGAGAGCCAAGAGCAACTGCTGCCACATCCCCTGGGGTGGTCCTAGCTGGGGCCGAGGCTACAGATGTGCTCACACCTCCCCATCACCGTCCTCTCCCAGATGGCAGAGCACCATGGTTTGGAAGCTGCTGAGCCATGTATCCACTTCCTTTGGGCATGCATCACTAGCAGTTTCTGATGCGGTTTTTATCATTAGTTCATCAGATATTTTTCTGGTGGCTCTTCACTCAGCTGCCAGGACAGATGCTGGTAGCTGCAGGGAGTGCTCATGCCATCCCAGTCAGGTTATGTCAGGAACGTGACTGAGGCTTCAGTCTCATCTCTCTCTCTATTGGCTGGATGAGTCCACTCATGCACCAAATTGCATCAAACTAGATATCTAAACAGTCTGAAGACAGCAAGAGGCACTGCATCTTCTGGCAGAAAGCCCACAGTGTGGTTTGTGAAGATTTCTGGAAGAATTTGCAGACACTTGGTTAGGTGACCAGGCACAGTTGTGGCAGTTCCTCGGAAAATGGTGAACTCTTGACAGCAATGCTGAAGCCTTTATCTGTGGTGTATGTGAGGTAATGGCTTGTTCTTCATTTTCTGCAACCTTCTCCCGCCACCTGACCTGATGAACATGCATTGTGGGTGGTGCAGGCTGGTTGCAGTCACCACACATGTCTTGTCCCACGATCTGAGCAACCTGTTCTGAGCTTTCACCACACGGCATGAGCGAATTATAGTTGATAGAGGGACCTTTCTAGCATTGTTTCTTCGGCTTTATCCATCAGCTCTTCATACTGCATATTCTTGGGGCAGTATTGGCTTATGTTGCACAAGGTATGTTTGCATAGGAATTAGTGCACTGCTGCTGTTAACAGTAGTGGTAATAACTGTGTTTGCTCCAGCAGCAGCAGCTGTTCAGCTGTGCTAGTGAGATAAGCAGAGGCAGGCAGATGCTAAAGCACAGTTATCCTTATTTCTGTCCTCAGTTTGTCTGGGTTACAGCAAAACAGCATTGCTGCATGCCACGGAAACCCTGCCACGCAGGCATGCCCTCAGACCTAACTTTGAAGGTACTACCAAATATTCTTGTCTAATTGCAGTGCAATGTTTCAAGTACTGCACACACTGCATTGTTTTGCACTCAGCCATGTAAAATCCTCCCAAGTTTCATTCTCTATAGATTTATGAGGTTGCTCACGTTCTGTTGCTGGCTCACTTTTTTTCCCCACTGGTGCAGCGGAAGCCACTTAAAACTTGAGCCGAAAACACCAGGTACATGTGGAAGGTTAACTCCCACAATCACATATGGCCATGTGAGGAGCTGAGGGTTTCTGATCTTCACAATAACTTGTATATTTGTAAGTTAAAAATGTGATGCCTTGATGGTATTTTAAGATCGCTGCTATAACTGCCTGCCTAACACTTGGCCACTTGGTAGAGCAAGATGACTCTTCAGGAAGACTTACGGAGTTGAAGACCTGCAGTCTCATAGGATCCGAGGTATTTATCTGAAGATAAATGCCCAAACTGGTCAGCAGATCTCTTACTGGTGGCTAAGCCTTGCATGGACCGTATCTGGTGTCAGTGACCTCCTTGCCCTCCTCCTTTCCCTGCTCTCTCTTCTTGTGCAGTCACAGCTAATTCGCCTTCTGGCCAGAAAGTTATGCTGGGTGCTGCACAACCCAGCAGCACAAGACCGGTTTGGAGTGATAAAAACCTCTTTGCTACTTCCACCCATCGAGGACCAGGTGAGAGCCTTTCCCTGTGCTGCGCATCCCCTGGGGGTGGCCAGTTACCCCTCTCTGCCTCAGCCTTGCCCTCACTGGTAAATGAAAGTGCTCCTTCTCCCATTCCTCTTCCTTCCTCCTGCTCAGGAGTTTTTACTGTACCTCAGTCCTGCCAGTGGTCCCGTACAACCTGAAGTTGTTGCAGGGCTGTGATTTATAAGGGAACAGTGAATGTCTGTAAACTTGAGCCGGTGCTGGGGAGCCAGTCAGTGAGAGAAGGAGCCAGATCCCTTCCTGGCTGTGCCACTGACTTGCCAAAACCAATTTGGGCTAAATCACTTTGATTTGCCTTAAATCCCCACAGTTAGTCCTTTTGTTGGAGATTAATAGCTCTCTGTCCCAGGTCTCCTGCTGCTGGGTGAACAGGGTCTCCTGTGACTCAGACACAGCAGTGTCATAGCTGGGGTGCACTGGGAATCCCCCAGAAAGGCAATGTGCAGGTCACCTTAACCTGTGGTTCTCTACAATAAGCACCAGCGAAAATATTTTCTCCTGTTACCCGGCTTCAGCTCTGGAGGTGATGGCACACAGTGCTGTGCCACTTCCCTCGGGAAGCACAGCCCACAGCACCCTCATTTTGGTATTTAAATAGAATTTCAGTTATTTGAGACCCAGAAAGAATGAATAACCAAGTGCCTCAGCCTCCTGCATTGCCACAGTACAGGATCACAGTCCTTCCAGCGGCATCCCGAGCCTTGCAGGACCAAATTCACCCTGCACACAGAGAACTTTCCAGCCCCGGAACAGCAAGGAGGCATTGCAATGCACTAGAAACAGCCTAGAAGTGATTCGGGTGGTCGAGTCCCCGCAGCAGAGAAACCTACTGAGGGATGGACGTAGCCAGGCACCGCTCGGCTCCCCGGGGGTTACAGGATTTCCAGGCTCTCCCCAGTTTGCTGTCAGGGGAAGGAAAGCCGGGGCTGAGCGGTGGCCTGGCTGTCAAAGGGCGATTGTACGGGGCTGAGGTGTGCGGCGCGGCAGGGTGGAAAGGGGCTGTCCGTGGAACAGCCTCCCTACGGTTCCCCTGCGAGAGCCACGCTGCTCCGTTGACTTTTCACACCTAATTAAAGAGGAAAAGGCACCAGGCTCATGGTTGCCTTTCCCAGGATCGTGGTACCGATCAGCAAACAGCGTTTCTGTGTTCAGGCTGTCGTTACTTACGGGGCCCAGGGTCAGATGGAAAAAACTGCTTGACGAAACTGTCTGTCTCGAGAAATATCCTCCCTGAAGAATTTAATTGTCCAAGTTAATGGTCCAATAAAATCCCCAAGTCTGGGCCTTTGGCTTTCCAGTGGGTTGTTACAGTGCGTTACAATCCTCCTCGGATAGATGTGAAAGTGCAGGGCCCGGGCTGCAGCTTGGCACTGCGTGTGTCGGCGTGGGCGAGCGTGCTTGTGGTGCTCGCGGTGCTTGCAATGCTCGCAGTGCTCATGGTGCTCACAATGCTTGCGGTGCTCGTGGTGCAAGGGGCAGCCATGCTGGCCAGGGAGCATGCATGCAAGTGTGTGCCATGCTTGGGGGTTGTGGGTCTCTGCCTGCAAATGGGGGTCTCCTGTAGACCTATCTGCAGTGTGTTGTCAACTGCAGCGTGCCCAGAGTGGAGCAAATATCAGGCTGGGCACGAAGGGTGGGTGCACACGTGAGGGCACACGGGTGCTAGTGCAAGCTCCAGATCTGGGCATGCTCCTGCCTGGAAGGAGCAATGAAAGGGATGGTCTGCATGGCCCTCCCTGAGGATTCATTTAGCTGTCCAGTTTCGCACTGACTTTCCTCTCTAGACCACTGCAGGAGCGCTGCTCTGTGGATTAAAGTACAATTTTGAAGGGCTGAACTAAATAATAAAGGCACCACTGCGGATTCTGACTCATTCTATTTTCCCATTCGATTTGGCCTGTGACAGGCACCAAATAAATGCTATACAGGGTACAACCCCCTCCCCCCCCCCCAAAAAAAAATCATTTGTGCAAATGTACTCTAGCTGCATAGAAAAGGCAGTATTTCATTTGGCTACTTATTACGTACTGAAGTGGGAGAACTGCAAAATGCAAAAGCAAACACACAACACTCACCCCAGGAAGCTCTGATTCTCGGTCAAAAGCCACAGTTTATGTCACAAACCCCTTGGGAATGACAGCTGATGCGTAAAGCAGAACAGATACCTTGGAAATCATGATAGAAGTGACTTACATACAAATTTAGAGTTGAGGAAATCCACTTTTTAAATGGGAAGCAATTTTTTTAAAGAGTTGGATCCAATAGGAGAGACATAGATCCCTGGGGGAGAGGATGGAAACTACTTTTTTTTTGTGGGATCACATTACTGGTGGAAAAATTGACCTGCAGAGACTGATTTCCTTCTTTCTGTCACTGACCATCTGCCAAGACCTTATTCTTCCTGGATATGAAGAGAAAGGCTCAAAATATGAATGCTGCAGCCCCACCTTTTAAAAATGAGCAGTCTGCACTGCCCCGTCTCCTACATGGCCCAGGTTTGTGTGTCCTAAAGTATTAACCTCCTCTGTGATGGAAGTGGTCCCCTTTTTGAGGACATCAACCATGTCCTTCAGGCAATCACCTTTCAAGGCAACACACTCTGCACCTTCTCTACCATCTCATACAGCACCAAATCTGTCTTGGCTACCCCAAGAGCTTCTACAGTCCAGGGAAATCTCAGCAGAGTTTCTTCTGTCTTGTCATACGATACTTGCAACATCATTTCACAGTGTCTCAAGCCATGCTAAAGGTCGTGAGATGCCTGGAGTTCTTGCTTTGCATTTAAATAGCTCCAGCTTGGAGCACGTTGGCAGTGCAGACCCCAAGTCAGGTCTTGTCTGCCTTTCTCTCTTCTTTCTGCCCCTCTCAGGACGGGATTTGCTCCTTCTGTGGGGGGAGGTGGATGTCAGCTGAGGTTTCTTCTTGTCACAGTTTGATTAAAATGAACTTGGAGGAGAATTCTTCTCAGCAACCGCCTGGAATGTGCGGAGGAGGCTGGATTTTAGGTTTGCTTTTTTACAAAGTCTTAGCTGGGTTTTGGTTTGGAAACCCCAAATTCAAATGAAAGATTGGTGACTGAGATAAAATAGATCTGAGATCCAAGTCAACCTGGTTTTGCTTCTGCAAACCCCAAATCATCTTGGTTTGCTCTTCACAGAAATGAGGGAGGAAACCCCCCAAACTTTTATCTGACCCCTCCTCGAAATTCTTTTGATGCCCAAGATAAAATGGAACCAAGATTCACACAAAGTCCTGGGGGAAGAAGGGGCCTTGAAATAAGAGGATCTGGCCCTGTTAATTGCCCTGGATGGACGTGACCCAGCACAGCTTGGCAGCCCAAATTCTTAAGTCATTGATCCTGAGAAAAGCAATAAATCACATTTGACAGCTTAAGAAAAAACAGTCTGACCTTGTGCCTGGTTTTGATCCCACTGATGCAGCTGGAGACCTTCACTGAGCACAAAAATGGCAGCTCTGAGCCGGTAGCCAACGGGAAAATATATGGAAAAAGTCCTTCATATGCTACCGATACTGGGAATACGAAAATGTCTCTCTGGGACAGTGGCCATCCCTTCCAGCTGAAGTCATCCCATTAGCTGAAGTTATTAAAAAAGTTTAAGAGTAAACACAGAGAAACAGGGGCCGTGGGCACAGGACAGATGAGACCATGAACCAGGACAAAAATGTTTTATAAAGAAAACAGTAGCTGTGGCCATTACTGCTTTGCAGTTGGAAAGAAAAGCATTTCTATACTCAATGGGCTACAAAAACACAAGACACAGGTAATGATGGAGACTGATACGGCTGCTGCGATGAATTTACGTGGTGAAATCAGCTGAGCATCCAACCAATGAATGAAATCCTTTTTACCTGGGTCCTCTCCCAGGCTAGAGTAAAGCCAAACCCTCAAAGTCTGGGCTTTCTGTAGGCAGGGAGAAGCTGGGGAAAGAGATTTATCTGTCCCCTGTCAGAAACCCACCCAGTGTCCAACTGGTGCCATTGGGATGGAAAACGTAACATCTCCCAACAAGAACTGTTTACTTCTTACTCCCACCACCTCCTGCATCAGCCAGTTCAGATTTTGGAAGTTCTCAGAGGCTCTGGAAGCTGCACACAGTTTAGAAATGAACCTCGCCAGGCAAAAAGCTTGCAGCCCTCCAGGTCAAGCCCTTTTAAGAACTCTTTTATTGCAACTTTACCAAATCCATTAAAAAAAAAAAAAATCCTCCTGAAGATTACACCTTTGAAACGATAGCTACCTACAAAGTTTTAACACAGTAGTTCAAAGTGTTGGAAAAGACACTTTTACATTTTGCAGAGAACAGCAGGTTTTAATCTATTGTGATTTTTTTTTTTTTCTCCTCAGCATGTTTCGAGTCTGTTACATGAGTGTTATCTGTCCGGTTTCCAGGTTTTTATAATCCACTGGGGCCTGTGTAAATCTCAGGATTTCCTCTGCAGACTCGGCTCATGTTCCACAGCTGTGCTTGAGCACATGTGTGAGGAAATTAGAAATGAAATCAGCTGATCCAGTGTGGATTAGGGCAAGGAGAGAGACCCAAGCCTTGCAGGCTAGCTGTCCTGTCCGCAGGGTCAATGCCACCCTCCGGAGCTCGTCCATGGTTAGTGCAGGGTCCCTGCCCAAGAGGAGTGACTTCTGTGTCCCCTCAGTCCTGCCCTGCAGCAAACACCCGGGATTTTTCCTCTTCTCTTGCTTGCCTGGCTGCAGTAAGTTTGCATTATCGCTTAGCTGGTTTGGTGGAGCACCAGCGCGGATGGGAGAAGGGCCATGAAGTCCAGCTCAGAGGAGGCCAAGTACGGTTAAGTAAGGTCATGGTTGCAGCTGGGTGACAGTGGCAGCCCCTTCTCCACCCGCCTTTCCATAAACCCTTTTCACTGGATGCACTTTGTTCAGCTGCCCCTGGCACGCTCTGTTTCTACAAATCTCCTGCTGCCCCAGCCTGCCGCACCAGCACCAGCCCACGGACCTTGCGGGACGCTCGGCGAGGGCAGAGGGATGCTCGGTCCCGGATCTGCCGGTGGCTTTGGCAGCACGTTGGCCCAGCCAGGTGGAGGAGCGTGCTCCTGGGTCCCAGTGCCAGCAGCGCGGGCAGAGGCGGGCAGGGCTGAGCGCTGCAGGCTCGGGGGCTTTCGTTTGATGCCCCCGTGTGTTGTTGGAGGGGTGCGAGGCCGTATCAAAGCCGAGCGGTGGCGTGGGCTCAGCACCCGGGGTGCCAGGCAGGGGTTAAGCAAGCCCTGAGGGCTCTGACAGTTCAGGGCTGGCCCTCTGCCCGGCAGCAAATCCCACTTCAGAAAGATTCACCCCACACAGCAAACTTTTTGCCTGAAAGATGGGTTCGCCGTGAAATCCCCATGCCAGGTGATTTCTACCTGCTTGAAGTCTTGCTCCAAGCGCTCTGCTGCCAGGAGGGCAGCCGGAGAGGGTCGCTGCCTCCGCTCTGCAGGAGCCAGGAGCACCCACGGGCATCTGCTGTTGGTTTTCTCAAGCCAAACCATTTTTTTCACCTTTTTATTTAGGCTATCTGCTCCCCCCGATGAGGTCTGTGGCATCACAAGGAGCAGAGCCCAGTTCCCCAGTCACTGGACCATTTTCCACTCCTATTAGTTATGGTTTACTCCTGTCAAAACTCTCCAGGCTCCCCAAAGACGGGAACAGAGGGAAAGGGAGCGGTAACAATGTTTAATATAAATCAAGCTAATTGCAGTGTTGAGCACAGTAGAAGTGGCACCATAAGAAAGTGTGGACAGACATGGGTGAGCCCTGTAGTGCAATCACCCAGGGCACGCCAGCAAATTTAATAAGCTGCTTACCTGAATGGTGGTTCTTTCCTTCGCCAGCACCTGGATGATTACAAACATCCATTTATCTTCAGATTGTCTCATGTGGAATTGGCAGCTGGGGTTGCTTAAAACGTCTGTGCAAGGTTTAAATTCTTTAAAGATTTTTCAAGGGGTAAGCGTTGCATACCATGGTCTGGCAACCGTCTGCTCCGTTCCTGGAACTGGAGACAAAAGGTAATGAGGCTTGGAGAGCAAGTTCCCTGCGATGCTGCATTAACGAGATGCATGAATGTGACACGCATGTGGCTGGAAAACCCCACTCCTTTTCCTTTTAAAGTAGTTGAAGGAGCAAGAGAACGGGAATCTAGCCCAGGTTTCCTGCACATTCAAGCAGTGCTTCTCCCTCTAGGCCACGGGCTTATGTGTAGGGAAGCAGAACAAAGGTAAAACACAACTGTTATGAACTGAGATGAACTTCCAGCCAAAGTCGGGAGAAGGGACTCCAACCCTCAGGAGCTGCACGGTGCGGTGGCCACAGGTACTGCCACCTGGCATGGTGGGTACCCAGCGAGCGCAGCCTTTATGGGCACTCGTAGTTAAGAAATGCCCTAAGGGTGAGATCTGGTGCCAGTTTTGGGGAGGCTGGTGGAGCTGGCGTTACAGTCCTGTGGCTGACTTCAGCATTACAGACATGAATTTTGGGTCTGGACACTGGCTGGCAAAAGGTTAGTCGTCCGCCTGCTGTTACTGGGGTCAAAGGCAAAAGGTGCCTCAAAACAGGGAACATTTGCTTTCTTGTGGAGCAAACACCTCAATTTGATGTAAGCCATGTAACCACTTCGCAGATAGTAAAATTTTGGAGGAAACAGAGCTGGACTTAATCCTGTAACCGGTGTTCCTGCTAGCGTGGAGGACACCCCAAGGGTATTTTCTATGATCTTGGTAAGAAACAACCCTGAGCACCAGAACTAGTAAAACTTGGTTTCCTAATGCTGATTTCTTGCTCTTCTGAGGCTTTGATGTCTAAAAAGGTGCAAGCTCTGACTCAATTTTCTTCCCTGATGAAGCATCCACACTAATTGGATTTTCTGGTGTCTGACATTACAGGAGATTTTTCATGAGCGTTGTGTTGTGATACGGCTCTGGGGAGCCAGGCAGCAGCTCTGGAGTAGGGAAGGCTCAGCAGAAGCGGCTGTGAAGTGGCTAAATGCAGCACTGCTCGGCATCGGCATTCAGCAACCAGCTGTGACCGAGAAACTAGACAGATGGTCACACCACCCTGTGTGGAGCTTCACCTTCACCTGCTGCTGAAAACCAGAGAGAAGTGCTCGAAAACTCTTGAAATCAGGGTTCTCAGGTGCTTTGCTGGAGGGTCCCATCACCCACCAGGCTCCAGCGCAGCCATGGCTGGCAGTGGGATGGGGGATGGCAAACGCAGCTTTGCATGGGAAAAAAAAAAAGTCTTTTTGGAGCTTCAGAAGCCTCCAGCGGCTTAGCCAAGCTGGGACTGGCAGCTTCAGGGAAGGTTTGGAGAGATTTAGTTGGGATTTTTCCACCTGTTACATCCCTGTGTGGCTCTCTAGCCCCGGTGCACTGCAGGGTGTGGAGCCTCGGTGTGCGCCTTCAGGTTTGCAGGATTTTGGTGGTGCACGTGCAGCTCTGCTCCACCAATAGTCCCTGGATACCAGGGCAGGGTTCGGAGTGCGTAACCCCCTAACGCAGTTATTCCTCCCACCTCTGCGCCGTGGGGGGCCCGGCCCATCTCCACCCCCCTCACCCCTCGCAGCCCAGTCCCACAGCAGAGGCAGGGCGCCCCGAACACCCAGCTCCGCTCCCTTCGGTGACTTGGTGGACGTTGTTTCTCGCAAACCACCCAGACTGAGTCCAGATGTCCTCCCTCAGATCCAGCTGTTTTGGGGGAGGTAGTTGCAACTACCAGCTGCTTGTCACTGCTCCTCTGCCAGCAGAGCCACCGGGGTCAGCGCTCCCTCATCCATCTCTGTCCGGAGGAGCCCCCTTAGCAGAGACATGCTGCTTACTCCCTTTCGGAGTTCAACTCACTTTTGTCCGGAGGAGGTTGGTCAGAAAGGAACTAACCAGCCAACCTCTGCCTCGAAAAAGCTCGTTCCCTCCAGCCCAGAAGCAGCAGCAGCCCTGCCTGCGCAGCAGGACATCTGAAACACCATCGAGCCCTCTGAGCCCATCCTTTTGTTGCAAAAAATAGCCATTACGGTGCATGTTTCCTGCACAACGTGCCCTCTCCTCCCTTTCCCCCCTCTTTCACTCATGCACAAATGCATTTCCATCCCAGGGGAAGCCCGGACCAGTGGACAGAGCCCCGATCCCGGGCCATGAGCCAGCAGCTCCTTAGCACTAATCCCACCTCTGCCACCGACGTGTTGTGTGGCCTTGGGCAAGGCATATATCACCCCTGTCTGGGTTTCACCCCGGTTTGTGAAATGAGGATAATGATGCTGACTTTTACCTACCTCACTGAGCTGCCTTGAGGATTATTAGATAATGCTCGTGCAGTGCTTTGAAAACACTCAGGGTGTGAAAGTCCAATTATTAGATAATCAAAACATTTCCAGCCCTCCTCGTGAGTGGGAACAGAGCGAATGTGTTTCCCAACAGTTCCCAACAAAGCAGCAGCCACTAAAATGTTATAAAAGAGAGAAAATGCAGCATGTGTGTGTACATGCGTGTACAGAACGGCAGTCTGGACTCAGCTTGAATTGATTCATGTGGTTTTTGCCTTAGATTATCCAAGCTTACAAGGAACAAGGCTCATATTTCTGCTCCTGATTCCTAAGTCTGGATTTCCCCACCCCCACCCCCCCTTCTCTTTCTCTCTCCTGCTTTTTCTTCCTCAAATGAACTCTTCTGGATCCTTCCTTATTAGTTTATTGGAAGGGTTGGGTGTGCTGGTTTTCATCTTCTGGCCCCAAAATGGTGGCCTACCTCACTTCATTTAAAGCTGAAGGCCAAGTGGACGGGGAAAATTGTGCTGCTTTTTTTTTTTTTTTTTTTTTTTTTTTTTTGACATGCACAATGCGTTCTCCCTGCAGAAAAACAGCAACACATCTGGATAGTGTTTCGCCAGGGCTGCTCAAGGAATTATCAGAACAGTGTCCTTAGCTTCATATTATTATGTGCCGCACATTAAAAATGACTGAGGAAGTCTTGCGGGGGAGCCCGCAAGAACTATTAAAAAAAAAAAAAAAGAAAAAAAGAACAGTGAATTAAAAAAAAAAAAAAAATATCCAACCCTCTGCTATAAAGAAGAATTTCCATTTGGTCAGAATGCAAACCAGCTTTGCCAAAAGTGATACTATTTAGGAGTTAGCAGTTGCAGAACCTGCTATTTATTTAATCCCGCTTTTCCCATCGGGGGGATGCGAGCAGCTCATGGGGACCTGTGGCCGTGGGGTGTCCTCAGGGAGGGGGTCCCATTTTTGGGAACAAGGGGGACCCACATGTCAAGGCTGGGCTCAGGATCCTGGGGAAAAGTGGAGCATGGACTTGCAGGGTTTGGATATTTTTTTTTCACCTGGTTGCTGAAAGGAGCCCTGTGTGTCTGCCGTGAATGTGCCTGTCTGTCTGCCTCTGCTGCAATAATTCAGTCAACGTCAGCCCCCTTTGACAGAGACGCCAAGGCTGGCAAGATACCGAGCTCTTACAGGTCTTCAGAGAATAGATCTTTGGAAGATCTTGGTGATTTCAGAGGCCATTAAACCTCTAAAATTTCTGGGAAATATGTATGAGGACCTTTGACAGTCCCCAGCCTAGAAATGTGGTTTATTGAGCCCCGCTCTCGCCGTCGCCGTAGAAGGGACCGCAGGGCTCGTTCTCTGGATGCACGTGGGCAGCAGGTGCAGGCAGCCTTCACCTTGACACTGGGCTGGGCTGTCCCCGTGCTGGGCACTACAGGCATAAAGGTGCTGTTTCATAAGGGGCGAAAAAGCTCTTGAAGAAACCAAGCAAGCAATAAAACTCAAAACGCAGGGTTAGTAAATAAGTTGTGACAAGAAATCTGTTGCTTCCTGCCCTTCCTTTCCATGCGTGTCTTGATGAGCTGCATTTGGCAGGTTAAAAAGCACCTGAAATCCTTTATTGGCTTGTTCTAAGGGGATATAAACCATTTCTGGGAACCAATAGAAAGCAGGTTACTAAAAGCCATGGTGACAGCTGCATACCAAAAGCAGACTAATAGCAGAGAGACAAAGGAATGGTAGAATAATCTGTAGTGAAATAAAGATTTTAATAGCAAAACCAAGTCTTCAGAGAGTGAATATGATCCAAAGAAACTATACCTTTATATATGGGAATCTGGGAGAGAGAAAAAAAAATCATCTCATTTTTCCCCCCCTAAAACAAATTACTCCTCACGGAGCAGTTTCATATCTGCTGCTAAATTATTAAACTCCTTCTCCAGGGAAAAGAGATAAAATAAACATCCACCATTTCATTTTTTTCATAACTAAAAGCGGCTTGGGTGAGTGGAAAAGCAGGCTGGCCATGAATAACCAGGCATTCGAAATAAAATCATCAGATGTTTGGTGATGCTGAGAAGATGTGGGGCCTTAAATAAATCAACAGCTTAAAACTGCTTAAAACAACAACAAAAAAAATCATCTTATATGCCTTGAGCTCTTGGTGCCAAGTTTTCCCCAGTCAGTGTCTGGGGGAGGTGGGTCACAGTGCATTTGATGTAGGAGGCGAAGAATTTGCATGTGTCTGAATGAGGCTAGAAGGGACAAAAAGAAGGAAATAAGCAGTAACTGATACGGGATTATGTCATGCAGCACGGGGCATGGATCAGAGCGTGTCTGGTGGCGCACATGAGCAGTAATTACCAAGAAAGGCTGAGGGGTGTCCAGCATGAAGGGGATCACCTAGATCAGCTGTGACGGAGACCCACTCCACGCAGGGGCAGGGGTGGCTGGTCTCCTTGTGCCTAGCAGCAAAACCAAGAACTGGAGAAAAACCCTAAGGGCATGCAAGGTATGAGAGATATTCTGTGCAGTAATCCCAGGGAAATCTGACCTTTCCCAGTCTAACTGGCTCTTCTCAATCTTGCTTCCAGTCCTGGAGTTTGCCAAGTAATCTTGAAGGTCAGGAAGAAGACCCAGAAGTGCTGCAGTAGGTGAACAGCTGGGATGAGCAAGTCACATAGATGAGCTTACTGTTCCTGGCCAGATGGGAACTGGGAGAGGTGAAAGAGGCAACAGATGCTTCGGGGTTGTTTTGTCACCCAGAGCACCCACCTCCATCCACACCTTGACCTTGCCTTCAGCTGCAGGAGCCAGTCATGCATCCTGGGGCTGTGATGTCCCGGATGGAGAGGGGTAGCAGCTGGTTTTCCACCTCTTTTTGTATCCTAAGGCATCATCGACTTCACCTGGAGTTGGCTCTGGGTCTCCCCCCACAATAGCAAAGCAGGCATGGGAGAGGTTTGGAACATCAGGTCGCAGCAGAGGGCTGTGGCCAGATCTTACTGTAACTGGGAATGTGCCTGCACCTGGCTCTGCAAAGCACCACTGTGCACCAGAGGTCAAACAGAAAAGGACGGAACCTTCCCTTAGTCCATCAATTCTCTGCTGTGCGCGGGTGCTGCAGCACCAGAGACCTCCCGAGCCCAAACCTGTCTGGATTGGGAAAGCTTGGAGGTATTGGGCACCCCTGGGTTTTCCCAATGCCTGGACTGTGTAAGTGCAGAGCCATCCAAAAGTATTGCCTCTGTAGTCAGTGTCTCAAAATAAAAAGGTTTTGTCATTTTTTCTTTATCAGAAATCACCGTGAAGAACTGACATTCCCCAGGGAAGGCACCTGATTTCACCAGCACGAGATTTCCATCCTGATGGCTTAATCAGATTTGTGCAAGTCTGTATGAGCATTTCTGGATGCTTATCTGAAGGAAACTAAGATCCCACATAATTTGAAATTCATTTTTTCAATAAGTGTGACAAAGGTTTTAATATTCAGCTTCATTTCCATCAGCAACACAATCAGCATGGTTTCCGTGGGAAATCATTAATGTGGTCTTGATAGAACGCACCCCCAAAATAATGTAGTTCCTTAAACGTGGCATGGATGTGGTAATTTTAGGTAATGAATTCAAACAGTCTCTATAGAGGAAATCTCACCTCTTCTGCTGCTCCAGGGTATTCACCGAGCCACAGCTTCTTAGTATTTCAGCCTGCAAGAGGAGCCCTCAGCAAGCACTCTGCACTTAAGGGGTTTATGGTTTCCATCTTTTACTATTGGGTTAGCACCAGAACCTTGCAAATTTTGAGTAATGTTGCCACCAAATGTACTTTGTCATTTGTTTTCCACAATTTAAGCTGGAAATTCTCTTTTCATGGGTGTGCAAATGGTGGGACACAGAAAAAGGAAATATGAAATGAAAATACATTGCACTGTATTGAGTTTGAGCAATAGCTTTTGAATTCCACAAGTATTGTACTAAAAAGTCAGGAAGACTTGACGGAGAAGGAATTTTTACGCAGCTCTTAGGCTGAGTTTAACAGATCGTGTGAAAGGTAAGTGGTACTGGGATAAAGCAGCATTTTTCTATCTGGAATCAATACCCTCAGGAAGTAGAAACATTTGCCACAAAGTGAGAAACAACACATGGTTATTTCATTATATTTACCTAATAAAGTACCTTTCTTTCATGTAGGATTGAAAAAAGGTCTCATGTGGCATTTAATAAAAGAAGGATGCTTGAAAATGCCTTGGCAGTTAAAGAGGAATAGATGAGCAATATTTCCTTCGATTTCCTCAGTGTGATACAGTCTGTATTTTAGCATGTAAGAAATTATCCTTTCCATGATGCCTTTACTGCAAAGATAAACAAATATTCTTGATTTTTTCTTATGATACCCTGCTGGGGAGAAATACTCCTCTGCATCCACGTTGTGGATTTGAAAGCAGTATGTGGTAAGCAATACCACTCAATCTGCCATTCCCATTGGAGGTGCAAGCCCCTGGACATCTCAGAGCAATGCAGGGGAGGCCACGGAGAGCTGTAAATCCCCTGGTGCTCTCCCCCTGCCGCAGCTCCCCACGGGTGAGAAAGCGGTGAGAAATGCTCGGAAAGTCGGGCTGGCTCCCTAGCTTTGATTGCCACGTGTGTGGGCTCTCACAGGAGGAGCGTGGGCAGAAAAGCAATGGAAAGAGCATTTCCACCTCCACAAGGCATTTAATGAGAAATCAGACCCTCCTTCGAAGGCGAAGGACCCGCTGTCAAAGCTTGGGGTTGTATAACCGGGGTGGCACCCACGGGTGCCTGCACCGAGGGCAGAGCTGCAATTGCAATGCAGAGCGGCTGCAGGGCTGTGGGATGCTGTCACCCCCCAGCTCCTGCACAGGGCTCTGGATTGGGATCCTGACGTCCCTGATGCTGAGCTGTGAGGGGTAAGAGCATCCCAGCCAGGTAGATTATAAGATCTGGTTACATTATGGCAGCACAAGCAGAAGGGTTGTCAGACTCCAGCTACTGTTGCTGTTAATTGTGCAGGTAGGGTTTTAGTACATACCTAAAGATTTTTCTTCATTAACGTGCCTTTAATAGCACACACATGTTGCTCAAGCCCTAACAAAGCCTTTCCTTCCCTTCAGTGAGCACTGGCTCATGCAGGCAGGTGATGAGCCCATACCTGTGCCAGTCACCTTCTGTATTTCACAGAATCATAGAATCACAGAAGGGTTTGGGTTGGAAGGGACATTAAAGACCACCTAGTTCCACCCCCCCACCATGGGCAGGGACCCCTCCCACCAGCCCAGGGTGCCCCCAGCCCCGTCCAGCCTGGCCCTGAGCCCTGCCAGGGATGGAGCACCCACAGCTGCTCTGGGCAGCCTCTGCCAGCGCCTCGCCACCCTCACAGGGAAGAATTTTTTCCTGATAGCTGATCTAAATCTGCCCTCTTTCAGCTTAAAGCCGTCACCCCTTGTCCTGCCACTGCATGTCCTTGTAAAAAGGCAGATTTGTCAGTGGGTGAAAGCCCAGCCTGGTCTTAAACACCTGGAGGGCATTTCCCAGGGATGGGGTAGGGGAATGAAGGGTGTGTGGGCAGTGGATGGCATGGTCATGGGGCTGTCAGGGTCACCACCACCTCTCCTACTCACCTGTTGGATGCTTCAGCATCAGCGGGAAGAAAGGCAGGGGCTGTCCAGTGAAGTCCATCTCTAATGGTTTTCCAGGGAAGCAAAGCCCATTCCTTAATTCTAGCTACTCAGAGCTGGTTTTGACAAAACATTTCAAACACTGGACCTGGAGGACCTTCTTCCCCCAGTGCTCACATCCACTGCTCATCACACTCCTTCAGCGTCTGATATGAATTATTGCAACCCAGAGCAGCTCCTACCTCCTTGGGGTCCCGAGCATTTCCCAGCCAGGTAAATCCGGCTAGGACACGGCCGCCCTTGGGGATGCACTGCTCTGAAAACAGACAGCAGGAAAAGCACGACCTGACCCATGTCAAGAAGACACTTGTGCATATTTTTCATGATTGCTAACCTTAGCCTATTACTAGAAAACCCCATCAGGGTGTGCTGGGAGGATAAGACAACTGCTGAACAGGAAAAAACAACTTTCATTTTCTCTGGGAGCCTGCAGCTGTCGGCTGAACTGATGCATGCCCTCTCCATAACAACAGCTGGAGCAGCCAAAAATGGCACGCCGACAGCGGGCTGCTGGTGATGAACTGCGCAGCTCCTGGATGTATCAGTTACAGCCAGCACCTCGCAGATGCCACTTCCGTTAAAAAATATAAAATGGGGAGAAAAAAACCCCACAGATGGAAAAATTATTTGCCTGACATTGGAAATTCTTTTTGTTACATGAACCCTGACATGTGTTATGCTATAAAAGGCAGGCGGGTGAAATTGGGGGGCGGGTGGGAGAGAAAAGGGAAACTGGAGGAAGAAAAAATTTCTCCGTGAACTTGCTTTTCACCTGTTGTCTCAGGACAGGGTGTCTGGGGAAGGAGGTGGGATGTCTGCACTGGCAGTGGCAAGACGGGGCCATCAGTTTCACTCCGAGGACTCTTTTCCCCAAAAATGTTTCCGGGAAGGATGGAGGTTTCTCACAAGCAAGGAGATTTTTGTTTGCTGGCTTATACAGTAATGAAATTATATGTTCTTCTCTAGAAAATCTAGCTCCAGCTCAGCTTGGCACAGAGGAAAATTTGATAGCAGGCTCTTGTCTGTGTACGCCACTCATGTTAACCCAGGGAAACTGTCTGCTGGCTGGAGAATGGGACGGGAGGGAGATGATGGAGCTGGAAGAGATGTAATAGAAAACCTGGCTCCAGCTACTGTACCTGGAGGTTCCTGTGGGCCAATATACCTCACAGCCATCCTGCCTGCACCCAAGCCTGCTGCCCCATTCAGTTTTAGGTGTGCGGGAGGCACACTGAGAGCTGAAGGCATCAGGACCCCAACGCCCTGATGCATACAGAGCCGTGGAGCCGTGTGTCAAGGGGTGGATAACATCCTGCAGCCCGTGATGAGGACATGGCATGCCTGCGTGAAGAAAACCTCATTAAAACATCCTTCCCACCGAAGGAGTCATCAGCCCCTTTCCCCATTGTGAGGATATCAATATGATTTGTCAACATCGCATAGGAAACGTTCACAGTAACAGTTCTCAGCAGATGCTTTCCAGGTCCAAAGTGCTTGCAAACACTGATTAGTTACAGTACTGCAGCTTATTAATCACTGCTGTTTTTCATTGCTATAGCTCATGTCAACATTTCAGTGCTTTGTCTGGTGCTTACTTCCAGCATAATCCACTTAATCAAAGCTGCTCCCTTCCAGCACACGGCTCATCCCTGGAGCCTCCGATGGTGGCTCATCTGGCATATTCACATCTGAACTGGAGCTGCAGCCAGCGCTTTTCACAACCTCCGCTATTCCAGAGCCGGAATGGCCAAGAAGCAGCGTGGGACACACTGCCACTGTTCAGGGACCCTGCCTGCAGTGGCAGAGAGGGGACTGCTGGTGGCTGTGAGTTGGCAGGGAGAGGGTGAGGGGGTGCTTCTAGGAGAGATGGAGCCAGGATCTTCCCAGGCAGGAGGCAACGGGCGTATTTTGCAGCTAGATATGAAGCAGATGCCAGATAAAGATGGTCCCAGTGTGAGGGGTTAAGTCCTGGCAGAGGGGCAGAGGAAAGCTGTGGAGCCTCCATCCTTAGAGCTGTTTGACACTCACCCAAGCGAATGCCAGCTTGTCCTGAGGTTAGACCTGTTCTGAGCAGGGGGCTGGATTCCAGACCTGTGGGGTCTCTTCAAACCTGTATTATTGTGTGCTTGTGTGACATGAGTAACTTTTTCCATCTTCCACAATATTCCAAAAATCTTCTGAAAACAAATAAGTGTGTCTCCAAGCTGATCAGCCCTCAGGATCTGGATGACAGTCCTAAAAACAGAGTAGACCTCACTTATGTCCTCTTTGTCCCCTACCTACAGCATTAGTGCCTCCATAGGAGCCTGACATTAATTCCCCTCAAATTTTGGAATCTGTGGATTCAAGCTTTTTGTATTACAGACTCTAGCTTAGCCCAGGCTCCATTTCCCAGAGTCTGACACTGCCCATCCATCCCAACTCCCCCAGCTCCACTCCTTGATCAAGCAGGGGCAGCTGCACAGCCCCCTCCCTCCAAAGTGCCCCCCACCAGCTGCCAGAAGCGGGTGGATTACAGAAGAAGGCTCCTTGCTGCTCAGCAGGGGTGCGAGAAGGCAGCAAGTGCGAAGGAGTAGGTGCAGAGGTAACTTCTGCTTCGAACTTCAGCCTCCCCATTAGAGCGAGCTGGAAACATTTGCTGGTGGGAGAATGTTACTAGTGACAGGTCCTAAAATAATTGTGGAGGTGACATGAGTGAGTGACACTGATAATGAACACGAGTTGGTGGAGCTGGCATAATTTTCTGCAGAGCTCCATGGTCCCTAAGGATGCTTTTACGCCCCCGCTGGGCCTAATTTAAGAGAAAGTTTGGGAGTTCGACTTCACCCTGAATCTAGCCGGCTTGCTCGAACTTTTCCCATTGCTCTGATAAAAGATAAACATTAACTCTTGGCTGATTTATATTGAGATTTAGTGTCCAGCTATTTTTCAGTCCTCTGGGGAAACATAATTCTGTGGTGACGTTCAGTGTCTCAAACAAACATGCCCACCACGGCTGGGGAAGAGACGCGTCGTGTCCTCACCCATCAGGGTGATCCCGAGGGAGGTGACCCCCTTTTGGGCAGGAGGGCAGGGACCATTTTCAACAAGGCAGAAGGAACAAATGTCACTTCTGATGGGTCATTTTGCTTATTGCAAGTTATAATTTGGGGCAATTGTAATACAAATGTTGGGGAGAGAATTTAAACTCAGAAAAGCTAATCATGGCCATGGGGCTGTATTTTTGTGAGAATTTTAAGAGGTGTTTGCAGCACAAATGAAAACCTGTTCTGCTGTGGGTATTTTCCGGCTCTGGGGGTTTAGATTAAGTCACTTAAATGCTTTGGGAGGAACAAAGCTCCCTGGTTTTGGAGGAAAGGTAGATCCTTTTCCTGAATAAATGGAGAAGACCTTTGGTGTGCAACTGTTCCATTTAGCGATGACACCTGACATTGGACTGAGATGGACCATACCTTACCTAGCCTAGGGAGCTCCCTGCTCTTTGGGTTGTAAGCCATTAAGATTTGGGATGTAGGTTCAGACTCCAACCTGGACATGAGGCTGCCATACTGGAGGAACTCATGACTCAAAACGGTGATCTCTTGCTTTACTACATACCAAGCAGAAATAAATTCAGATTCAAGTTCCTCTTGTACAGTAGTCAGAAACCAAGGCCAGCAGTAGGCTGTACCTGCTCCTGCTATTAGGTCTTTCAGCTGGCTTCCAATTGTTGTTGTGCCACCAGGAACAAGGGTTGCCAGGACACAGAGGAGGAAAGAAGTTTATATTTTACTAAAGAAATCTGCTGGATCGTGAGTACCCCTTTGGGTTTTTGCCTAACTTTTATGTCGAGACAAGCAAGCGTACTTCCCTTCTGTGCTAATCCAGCAAGGACACCCAGCCTCCTCCCTCCTGCACATGACATTGCATTTTGCAGCAAGCTGAAGCAAATGAGAAATCCACGTTTCCTCTGAGACCAGTGCCTTAACCCACCACGGAGACTGTATGTGCCACCTTCCCACCTTCCCTTTGCACTGGCTGCAAGAGCAGAGGCATCACTGGCGAGCTCTGATAGTCGCTGGGGTAGAGGGCAGGGAAGCACCTGGAGGAGGGACACAGCCAAGTCCTGTTGTGGGACTTGGGGGAGAATGCTTCTCCTGAGCTTTCCTCCACATGCAGCTGGGGCAGGAGAGGTCTCTCGACAACCTCAAGGACTGAGTGCATTCTGCCTGATGCGATGTGCTCCTCCATTCTGCCTGATGCGATGTGCTCCTCTGCCACCCATTCAGCTTCCAAGGGACCCAAAGAGAAATCAGTGGCAGTTGTCCCCTTTTCATGTCCAGAGTGTTTCCATTGTGCTAATCAAAGCACTGCCAAACTCAGATTTCTACTGTGATTCTGCATATTACCAGCCTTCTCGATGCATTAAAGCTTTCCAATGTTATTTTGTCAGATAATTCACAGTTTTTCTCTAAATTAATTAAGTCACTAACTAATTTTCTGACCCTTTCCTTTTCATCTAGGAACTAATTTTATAGAAAGAATTACAAGCTACCCCTTACTTTTCTTTTATGCATGTTTCCTCTAAAAGCATAGTAATTAGAGATCTTCATCTTTAACGCCTCCAGATTATTGCAAATGAATGATGTCTCCATAATGAATAACCTAATAATCACGTTATCAACCTTTCTTATTTCTAGACACACTGCAAAGAAATGATCATACACTTCATTTATGAAGCTCTCAACATGAAGTATGAATGGTTTGGAACTAATTTCGTGATTTTTTACACATGTACCTCCCATATATATCACAAACATCCAATTTAGGGACAGTGTTATCAGAAAAAGTATTGCCAAAGGCTGCGTAGTTTCCTTCGCTTTTCACCCGGTGTAGTGTCAGCGTTCAGTAAAATTCACGGATCCTCAGAAAGGATTACTTTTGCTCTTTTTTTCCGGTGATAAATACAATTAATACAATCGAGTGAGTCTTTTCTTGCCAGTGATAAGGAAAAGCATTCCCATGTTGCTGGCACAGAAGCCATCTCCAGGCGGGCGCTGTGGCCCCCAGGTTGCAGGAGGCTTTCCAGCGCTCATGGCATGTCTAGGAAATATTGTAGATCTTTGTTCCCCTCTAGTGGCATATCCCCAAAACACATCTCAGGGTCCAAGCTGCTGCTTCCTCTGGTCTCAGATCTTTTTCCTGCATGGGCAATACTCATGCTTTGCTCCTGCAGGCTCCCAGCTCCAACGCCGAGGGGACAAGGGGACATACCTACATACTGCCATGGGCGTAGGAGCCACCTTCAGCTGCCAACCCCACCAGGGTTAGCATGGGTGTCACGACGCACTGTCTCGGGAGAGGTTTGCCTGTCACTCACTATTGTGTGAAATCAGAAGGCATTTGGAGTCAGTGAAGAAGGGTTATTAATGGGGAAGAGGAACAGCTTACGAGACTCGGCATCACCTGCCTTGAAGCAGTGCTGGGGGTAACTCGGGCTGATGTGATGAGACCCCCACCCCTTCCTCTGAATGGGAAAATGGGCTTGAGGAGCTCCTGGAGAGCTGGAGGGAAACTGTTTGGAGATTGATGTGACTTTTCTCCTGCAAGGGAAGACAGCTGAGCCCACCCAACCCCTTAGTGTCCCCTTCACAGGCCTGGGCAGAGGGGACCACCCTGGGTCTCTGCTTCGGGGGTCTGGGGTTGGGCACACTCCTGCAGTGTCTGGCTGGGCTGGCTTTGATGGGTTTGCCCTCTAAAGCAAGCTGAGCAAAAGAGAGATGTTGAAACCCAACAGGGGTGGGAGAGAAGGAACAACATTGAGGGGAAAATCCTGACATCTGTCAAATGTAAAGTATTTCTTTTGTTTTTAAGGACTTCTGGCAATTGTGGTTAAGCTGGATCCAGAGCTCCCCAAACACCGGCTTTGGCTTTGACTCCACCAGCAGAACTGAAGCAGCGAAAAGCGCCTGGCACCTCTTCTGCCATTTTCAGCTGAGCTTGCAGGAACCTTCACCCTCATCTGTGCTCCTGCTTGTGCTGGTGTCACCATGAGCCGGTGCCACCGTGAGCTGCCACCCCCGTGTCCTGGTGTCACCAGCTGGCTTTGCCTCAGGAAAGCGGGAGCGCTGGTGTGTGCGTGGCTGGAGACGTGCCCTCTGCCATTAGCATTTGGCTCAGCCCTTGGTGGTAACAGCAGCAATTCAGCACAGCATCTCTGGGACATTTGAATATTTATTGAACTTTCAAACCAACAAAATTTGTTTAAACCCTCCCTGCAAATCCTCCAGCTGATTATCTAAACTCTGCCTTCAGAACCGAAGGAAAGAAACACAAACAAATGAAATCCCTTTTCTTGGCTCCATGGTCTGCACCTACTAAATACTTCATTAAAATATTAATCTTAATAATATTGTATTTAACTCGGAAGCTTCTTTGCTGAATTACAACAGTGGCCTCTAGTGGTTCCTTCTCCTGGGTGGTCCTTCCCACCGCTCTGCTCCAAGTAAAAGGGGATCCCATGACCAGTGAGTAATAAAACGTAATTAGACAACAATTTAAGGACTTGAAGAACTCTTCTGGGAATACAGCCCTCTTTGCCTGATAGCTTTTTTTCTCCTTGCTAGTCCTGAGCTTTCCAAGTTAACTTTACATCAAAAGTAGGGAAACTGTAAGTTGGTATCGTTTGGAAATTTGATGCTGTTAACACATACTTGCCAGCTACTATTACAGTGGGTAATGAAGTGAATTCCGAATATCTTTTTCTTTTCCTTTTTTTTTTTTTTTTTTTTTTTTTTAACAAATTAAGCCTTGCAACAAAGTTTTATTAAAAATCTAGTTATGATTTCTCCTGCTACTCCATCATTTCTCATATTCCTCACCCCCACCTCCACCAGGCAATCAGGCAGTTGTCCCTGCTTTTGTCTGGTCCCACTGGAGACCCTTCCCTGCTATTAATGTGAAAGAAAAATGATCCTCATGTGGCAAAGGGGAAAAAAGCCCTGATATGGATAAGAGTAGATAGAGCATTTGAGGAAAACACTGCCCAAACCCTAGCTAACAATTATCATCCTGTTTCAGAAGAGAGTTTATTGCACTTCATTTCTAGAAGCCTAATCGAGAAAAGGAACAGAATAATCTGCCATGGAGGATATGGACAGAGCAGCCAGGAAAGCTGTGTGCTTGTACACTTTAAATAACCCCTTTTCCCAGGTATTAGCACGCGTTTTTAATATCTGACCAGCGAAGGTTAGCAGCAAATGCCATGTGCCTGGCTTGCTCTCGTCCCCAGGGGCCAGCTGAAGAGCTGCCATCTCCACACTTCACAGAGGGTGCTGTAAAGTCAGTGTATTGCAGAATAAATCTTCACACCGTACCTCTGCCTGTCGTCGGAGCTTTACAAGGGGGAGGACACTCCAAAACGTCTGAGCTGGAGTCTCCTTCATCCAACAATAGGCTTTGATTTCCACCTCATCAGACAAACTCTGGCTGCCTGATTAAATTGGTTTAGAGCATCGAGAAACAAGCAATTGTTTCCAGCTCTCTCAAAAGCTATGCTAATCACTCCAGGTGATTATTTTGATTACTCCTGTTTTATTTCCCTGTTTGTTTTGTTTTGGGGTTGTTTTGCTGCCAGCCTGCCCCTCTGCTTTGTGCAATTGCCTGGCAATTGACTACGGTGCTCT